>NW_028234405.1:42181735-42196735 GCF_977035675.1 Penaeus japonicus
CTCTCTCTCTCCCCCTCCCCCTTCCTCCCTCCCTCCCTCCCTCCCTCCCTCGAACAATCTCCTATAAAGAAACAATACTGTAGATCGTACCCCCCCTCCTCCCCCCATAGCCCGGGTCCAGTACCTGTGATCCAGCACCTGTGGTTGCATAGAAATGTTTATTTCATGCAGCGTTGTAGTGCAATCGGACTGCAGACGCAAGGAATGCAGGACTTGGGGGGAAGGAATGCATATTAAAACTTCGAAGCAGAGAGGAGTTTGTGAAGAGAAAATCCTCCTGGAAGTTATCATGTGATTGGGGAAAAGAGATATGTGCTGTTAGCTTCCACGTCCTTGTTAAGCGTTAGGATTAGAGGATTAGAGGATTAGAGGAGTTAAGGATCGAACGTGGCAGTGGATAAGTGAAGGAAGTAAGCGAGGAGGAGGAAAGGGATCAGAAGGATTAATAGTAGGATCGAGAAAATACTGATTGAGTGGAGTAGGAGGGTAGGGGGGGTAGGGGGGGTAGGGGTCGAATGGTAGCGAGTGTCTAAGGCTGCGCTGGGGACACCGTAGGGTATTGGGATGGGTGGGGTTGGAGGAAGGGGGAGGGGGTAAAACGAATCTAGGATATGTGGTTACGGAGATGTTTGTGCAGGCTAGGGGAGGATGCGGGTATAACCTGCATCATCTCATCCCGAGGGTTAATTTCCAGTCGCCACAACACAAACATGATGACTGTAGCTTATGGTCGCCACATATGATGGAGAGCAGACTAAGACGTATTGCAGGTCAAAAAACGTACTGCAGGTCAAGCATTTACAGGCACATGTCTCGGATACAGGATGGTAGTAGAGTGTGTTCGCGCGCGCGTGTGTGTGTGGGAGGGGGGGGGTGAAGGCGGAGTCCGAGGGGGAGTTTGGCCTGTTATGAGATCATTGCAAAGCCCTTGCAGACTGGGACTTTGGTCGTTTTCCTCTTATGTGTTTTTGGAATAGGCTTTTTATCCTCGTTGCATAGATAACTACCTCGATATTGGCGATCTGTAACTCGAGTAGAAGGTATATAAACATGTTCAAAACAATAGTATAACACTCCTCCAGCAAGAGTATACCGTTGCTATGAAAACAATGCGGTTCCATTATAAAGAGTGACTCGTAGTAAGTAGCCCGTCACGCCAGGCTACCCGCTACCTCCGCACGGCAGCGACGTGGCGGCAGGACTCGGCCGTAGGAGGCTACCCAGGCTGTGCCCCGGACTGTGCTATCACGTGCAGGGCAGTACGGCCGCTTGTGCAGATCATGTGAATTGAAGTAAGCGAGAGTGCGGGGAGGGGGGAGGGAGGAGGGAGGGAGGGAAGGTGGGTGGGTGGGTGGGTGGGTGGGTGGGTGGGTGGGTGGGTGGGTGGGTGGGTGGGTGGGTGGGTGGGTGGGTGGGGGGTGGGTGGGTAAGAAGAGGAGAGAGAGGATAAGAGGGAGGAAGAGACTGAGGGAGGAGAAAGAGAGGAGGGAGGGAGGGAGGAAGGGAGTAAGTGGATGAATATATGTAAATATATATATGTATGTATATATGTATTTATATATATGTATTTATGTACATATGTATATATATGTATATATATATATATACACATATATGTACATATATGTATATATATCTATATATATTATATATATGTATTATATACATATTATATATATTATATATTATATATATTACATATTATATATATATTATATATATATATATATATATATATATATATATATATATATATATATACATATACATACATACATACATACATACATATACATACATATATATACATATACATATACATATATATACATACATATATATATACATACATATATATATACATACATATGTATACATATATATATATATATATATATATATATATATATATATATATATATATATATATATATATATAAGAGAGAGAGAGGGAGAGAAAGCCAGAGACAGAGACAGAGAAAATGCTGTTGTGAATGTCATCGAAACAAACTAGTTTGTGAGCGGAATAATGCCTCAGTTTTTCACTTTGTTTTTTTTCTCTTCCTCTTTTTTTTTACTCTATATCTCATCAGTTATGAACCGGTCTGTTTATGTCTTGAACTGGTATGAGAACCGGGGGAGGGGGGCCCTGGGGTTGACAAGGGTGGTCTCGAGAAGGGGAGGAAAGAGTGGGTGAAAACTAAGGGTGAAAGGGTTAGAGTGACGGGGGAGTGGAATGATAGCTTCGGGGTGTTCGGGGGAGGGGAGGGAGGGGGAGGGGAGGGGGTGCAAGAATGTAAGCGGGATGCGCGGGATTGTCTCACGAGGGAGGCTGGCGTGCCGAGATGGCGAGGGAGAGGAGGGAGAGGGAGGGGGGGAGGGAGGGAGGGTATGCGGGGGTGGGCGAGGGGGAGGTGGATCTTTGAAGAGGAAGGGAGGGGAGTGAAAGCCCCGGATATAGCGGCTTGGATGTGAGGGACCCGGAGGTTCTAGCGAGGGGGGGAGGGTTACAGGATGCACAGGATACAGGCATAAAAATCGCATATTTACGCTGGATGTGAAGAGGGCATGAGTATACGTGATGGAGAGATAATATTGTCAGCACGCACGTTATGAACGAGCACGAGTGTTTGACCCTGTCATTGAATGTTACGGGGCACTAAGTGGGCGCAGGACGGCTCCCGTGTTTAATTGGCATACACGATACAGCCCGGATGCAGTCTAGCCGTCAAGACGTGAATGCGCACTACAGTCTAAGAGCATCGACTGCGAAGGCTAGTCCTCCGCTTGCGGGTCCTCCTCTTGCGGAATTAGTCCCGTCATTAGAGCATAAAAACGTAATGATCATCCGAAGACAGAGGCTTTGTTGAGGGCCTGATTATTGCAGTGTTCTGACGGTTTTGCGCAGGGGGTGTGGGAGGGGGCAGCCAGCGAACACCTGTTCTACCCGCTATTGCATAAGGTCATATTAAATTGCACTGTCGAGGGCACGGAGCTCACAAGGGCGAGATCACACAAGAATTGCACACGACTTATGGCCTTCCGGAGGGGAGTTTGACAAGTCGTTCCTTGAAGGCTGATACGACCGAGCTTGTGCGTACGATTTACGACCTTGTGATTACGAGGAGTGAGAGGAAGCCAGCGTAGTCCACAAGAAAGCAAACTCCAACTGGTTCACAAAGACTAAGATGCAGGGACTAGGATAGAAAAAACAGCCCAAGCGTAATGTAATTGCCATGAGCTTGTGACTTTTGCACTCGAGTCTTTTTGCCGTGTGATGGACTCCTACTTAGCCTTGTCTTCCTTTGCAATTGCTGCTTGCCTGCCTGCCTCGCTGTTGCTTACGTGTTCATCCCATTGGCTGTGTAGGCTGAACTTGGTAAGCGAAGTGTTTACAGGCTCTGCGTCGAAGTGCGCGTCGGAGGGAATTACTGCTGTTCTTGAACTCCTTCCGCAGCACACGTCTCTGGGCCAATACGCGGCAGTGCTGGCGCTGCTGAGGCATTTGACGGACCCCAACACCTGGCACTTGGGCCTTCGGACTGCCCTGCGGCTCGCGGCTCTTGGACCCCAGGTTGGAGAATGTATGGCACTAGATAGCTGGCTTAAAAGGGCATCTCCTCTCCCTCTCGCAGTTCGCCTATTCTCGCCTCGGCGTTGCTTCACTCCCTTCACCCGTTAGCATAAGCGTTTCCAGAATAACAATGTCCGATGAAAGTTTACGTTGCGACGGTGAGAGGTCCGGCGAGGGGCTTGGGGCAGGGGGGCGGGAGCTGGTGTTAGGGGCAGGGGTAGTGCGTGCGTAGTGGCCGCCCTAGGGGGAGAGGAGGGGAGGAGGGCAGGTGGGGTGGGGATCAGGGAACAGGAGGGGATAGGGATAAGTGGCTCTGGGTCGCCCTGGAGTACTTTGTTTTCTCTATTTCTGTTTGCTTCCTTTTGCCTTAGAAAAGGGCCATAAGCATGAAATATCTTCATATTAACGATACCCCATGTAATCATGCATGGTTTGGTAACAGATGTCTTTCTTTGTGTCACATCTATTGTTGTGAAAGCAAGTTTAGCTTATATGTATTTGGTCAAAAAGTGTGTGACGCAGTTATGTAGACGTTAATGACTTATTTGATTAGCCGTTGGAGATATTGACGTCATAGGAACTTGATGGAAATTGAGTGCTAGCCTTCTAATGAAACTCATACGTTCATGAATATCATGCAGTGTTTGTTCAACGTTATGTTGAATATGCCATAGTGGTATTAAATGTTTCGCAGTAGGCTTTATAATGTAGGCTCCGTGTAAGCCTTGCAAGTGCTTTTGCATTTCATATGCAAGAGCAGGCCTTGCTAGACCTTCAGGAGCAAGTACCATTGTCCTGGAGACGAGAGGACTCAGGCAAGCACACGCGGAACAAGTCGCTTACTAAGCCTGGATTTCGCTGACGTCATTGCAAGTATATAGCTGACCTTACGCCGGTCACTATTCTAACTTATCGTCTGCGCCATGTGCCACGAAAGGTCATGGAATTGATAACGGTTGCATCATGACCTGCGTACCAATTAAGGTGGGGGCTCGCATTAACTAAGAAGTTAATGCCAGGAAGCTACTGATTATAAAAGTCGTCGAGAGAACGTTTTTTTTCAAGCGTGTGTTTCCCCCTCTGAGAGTTGAAACAGCGAAACTACGTGGAGAAAAAAGACAGAAAAGTCCACAAACCTACACGAAATAAGCTGATTGGAAGTTGTGACAACAGTATAGAGATCAACCTGTCTATATCAGAGGCCCGGGTTGAATGAAGGTTGTGGCGCGAGGATCAGAAAGCGAGTTAGTGCCGGTGCCAGTGCTACGGAGACTGGCTTGATTGGTGACAGTTCAAGGTGGATTATATAGGAGAGATAATGTTGAGAGTCTGTTCTCTCTCTTCCCCCCCTCACACACACACACACACACACACACACACACACACACACACACACACACACACACACACACACACACACACACACACACACACACACACACACACACACACACACACACACACACACACACACACACACACACACACACACACACACACACACACACACACACACACACACACACACACACACACACGCACGCACACACACACACAATTGAGAGAGACAGACACAGACAGAGACAGATAAAGAGAGACAAAGAAAGGAATTCAAAAAAAAGAGAGAGAATTCGTTTTTTTTTTTCATTCCAGGGTCATCATTGGAACATGGCGAGCACAGCTGTTCTTGACCTGCACTGAATTAAAATCAGTTTATAAAACCTCAGCAAAGATTCATTAGCATCCGCAGTGTTTGTGCTCAGCATGATAATGTTTTATGGATCTCACTTCCTACATTTAGTACCGATGGATACTAGACTGTACAGCCTCGCTAGCGGTTTCTAGGTTTCTAGATCTTGGGTTTAGGTTTAAATATTATGCAGATCTGTTTATATTTTTACTTTATTTCAGTTTCTCTTCGCGCAAAGTATCAATTGTAGAATAAACATGAAAACATGTATCTCTTTGAAGGAAGATGACGTTTAACCACCGAAGCAAGTTCTAAGACTCTGCTGTTGCTGTATTCATTATTCTCTCATAACGGTCCCAGTCAAATATTAACCGCCTTATATTCATCACTTCGAGATAATGGTTGAAAAAGGCGTAGTTAAAAAACAATTGATTTACGTTGGGCGCGCCGACATTATCGTTGGGTTAGGTGAGACGTAAGGCATCGTGGATACAATACAGACTGTTCCGTAGGTTAAGTGTTCTACGCCTAGATTTTATTTTGGGCGGAACCATATGTATTTTATGTAACGTAAGCTAGAAATATATTACATTTATTGCATCCCACGGCTTTCTTCAGACTTGTAGGAACATTGTAGCATGCTATGACGCCAAAGCAAAGAGGAAAGGGAAGGTATCAGGCACACGCAGGGAAGACTGCTTGAAGGCTACATAAACTCGTGCCTCGGGTTCTCCATTACTATGCGAGTGTCGACCGCTGACAAATGAGTGCGGGACTTACTCAGTGACTGGACAATACCTGGAGGTCACGCTTGTCCCACTTCAGCTTAGCGAGGGGGAAACCTCTGTCAAACAGCTCTGGTTTAATTACTCGGTTAGTTTTGTGATTTGGGATGGTTGGATTGTACGGATATTTGTAGAGGAAACTGAAGGTTTGTGGGTAGGAATTACTCATTAGATTATTATCAAGTAGTGTGATTTTATTGATGAATTTCGTTTTTTTTATCGCCTACGCAAAGGATCTTTATAAGAATATAAAAAAGATCGCAATTTTCAAATCCCCAGAATATTTTATCCCCAGGTATACCTTTTATTACATGAAAGACTAAATTGCACGCCCACAAAATAGAATCAGATATAAGCCACCCAACGGCCGACGCTCCATATCCCCATATAAATATTTTTAAGATGTTAAATTTCATTCTAACGTAGTTTCTTGCCTTCCATGTAAAAAGCGTCACAAAATGAATGATATAAGAAACACCACAGGCCAGAACACCTGATATTTCGAACCCCCACTAAATGGACCGAGGCTTATCGGCAAGATCGCAGCAATTTTTTATTTTTTCGCGTGCGTCTAGGTAACTAGTATAACCCTAATTTGTACCGGTATGTGGTCAGGAGGGATGAAGGTCGACTATTGTAATGACTGCCTTATCCATCAAACGCCAAAGGAATTTCAAGTTAGATATTTACGTTATATGCTTGTTCAGTTAGAATTTGGCGGGAAAAATAACTGATATATTTCTTGAAGTTAAAAGACTCGTGTTGTGTGTTTTTGCCTGCATATCAACAGAAGAATATTTTGCCATTCCTAAAGAAAGATACTGATATTTACTAGCTACAGGAGATCAAAGACCGCGCTTTGCGACCCAAAGGAAAGATATCCTCATGAGGGACGTTTCAAGGAAGAGCACTTGACGCTTTGACTAGCAATTCATGAACCTGCCACGGCGGGAGTTACGAGTATGACAAGCCGACTCGCACGTGTTTACGGTGTGACGTCACCTTCACCTCAAACCATAACCTCTCTACGGATTGATACCTGGAACTGCCTTGTCATTTCATGTCATTTCGCTCGACATGGCGGTTTATATATCTTTTATGTGTGCGATTACACAAAACCCCCGAGATATTTGTTTTATATATATAGATAGATTGATAGATAGATAGATAGATAGATATTATGTTGTTATATAAGTGTGTGTGTGTACGTGCGAACATGTATATATATATGTGTGTGTGTGTCGATTTCGATGTAAATATTTATTCCTGTATATAAATATTTGCATCCTTTTTGACATAAATATCAAGACGATTATTCCTCACAAATTTCTATCGCTTAAATGCACGTAGTGATCAAGGTGATACGTAATCTGGTTATTGTCTTAAGCAAAATATCAAACCACGAAGGTCTCTTGTGCAGTCTGCACTAAACTTCACGCTCACGGTTTAGCCTTTGAACGCACATATTTTTTTTCTGTTGAGCATATTAATCTTGAAACTACGGTCTATGAACAAGGACAAAAATCGTGTAGGGCTACCAGTAGTAGACCCAGGAAGCAGCCATAAAAAGAGTCAAGGATGCGATATCCCTTAGAAGTGTTCAGTCCAGCCTCAGGATGTAAGTCCCTGTGTCATAGAGCTTCCTGGGTTGAGGCGAGAGTTTGGCTTCTTGGTTTCGCCATGGAGACGCTGCTCGGTACTGGCGTGAGGATAACGATTATACTTCGACGGACAATCACTTCAGACTTGCGATGTAAGCAATACTGGTCAAGTGTATTTGTTCATTTTATTTAGTGAATGACTACATTCTCTACCGTGTTGATACAGATAGAAAAAAAAAAACACTTTTATAAAGTATTTGCTCATCTTTGTTTGAGAATGACAAAATACACTATTGTGTTGATACAGGAGAAGAAAAAAACACATATGGTGTATATATAGTGAGTTTTTATAATATCTTTGTTGATATACTAGTTAATTAAACTAAACATTACTACCAACAAGAGATGTTACTGATACGATTCGAATGTATAAATACCTACAGAATTAAGTATAATTCTGATCAAGATACAAATCGAAAAAAAAAATCCCCACTTGTCACAAAGAACTCATTATCACGAACATTTTTCGAACCACGTCCCGTTTACCGAGCTCATGTTATTTCGAAGACTCGAACTTCAACGAGGCAGTGAGGTTTATTCTCTTCGCTCTGGCTACCGCGACCCGAATGACTCTCTCTCGGACCGCTTGTTGCGCTAATGAGGGGCAATTAATCCTCACCGGGGATAATAGGGTTGTTATGGCCATGCTTAGGGTTTGGGGGCCTTAAATCCCTTGCCCTGTTTTCTTAGAGTAATTGTGAAAAATTCGCTGAAGAATAGTAAGAGAAACTCGACATACTCACACACTAAAAAAAATAAAAGATAGACTTATATTTATATAATATATATATATATACATATACATATATATATATATATATATATATTTATAAAACTGTATATGTATATGATATTTTTTCGATGTTTATTTTTGATCATTGTCGTCGCTTTAAAAATCACCAACATTCCTGAGTTAGGAAATATATACAGTAGGAAAACAATATATGTAAAATTCATAGGGGACCAGCAGGCGTGAGGTCCCCCTTGGTCCTCGTCGTAGGGTGCAAGACGCCTAGGGTGAAAAGGGTTTGTCCCTTAGACACTTTGTATATATTATTTGGCGAGATGGAAGCCTAGCGTATGTATGGAAGAACTAGGTTCATATTTTATTAATGTATGGCTGTTTACGAATTAATTTTGACTAAAGCAGTTCGTTTAGGGAAAACAACAGTAAAATTATTTCACGGAGGAACCTGTTGTCCCTAGTATCCCGATTGTATTCTCAATAGCAAAGGAGATTTCAAGGGAAGAAATGAGAATATTTAGAGATTTAAGGGAGAATACGATACAGCACGATATTTCATGAGCTCAGACCCACGGAATCGCGAACATAGAAAAGCAGCACAAACCGAGTATGGTGTTCTCGTTGGCTCGGAGGCGTTCATGTGGTGTCCCTGGGCCGGGCGAGCAGTGGTTGCGTGTGCCCCGAGGTATGCAACGACCCAGCTCACCACACCTGCACCTGATGCCCAGGGGCTCTCCGGTTCAGAGCGGAAGGGGGCAGGGGGGAGGGGGAGGGGGTAAATGAGATCCGTAGATAGGTTGTGCCGGTAAGTAGGGCGGCTGACAGATGTTATGGGCTTTTGTCCCGTGACGGTGTTGTTGTGACGCATTCGGACGGCAGCAGGGGCAGGGACGGCAGCAGGGGCAGGGGGGGAGGGGATCGACGCGGAGACAACACGTGGCCAAAATTTCTTGTAAGTATTTTTCCTCTGGTCTGATATGTCTTACGCTTTCCTCAAGACCTTGGAAATCTTTGTTCTTTTGTAAGGGAATGGTAATAATTTTTCGCGGCGGCGGATAAAAATAATTTTGTCTTCGTGCACTGACTTATGTGCTAAATGGAGGGCGCAATCGCTTCAGGGACATCGCCTAAAATACGTGCGTGGGTGGCAGGGAGATAGGGCGAGATGGGGCCACTTCAGGGCTGGTCTGTTTATGCGCCCCGGATCCCAGGGCAGCGTAGAGGAGAAGCCGTGTTTATTTCTGATGATGATCGTCTCTCAGGACTTGGAGAAAACTGACCTGCACGTGAGATGTAGGCGAGATGGAAGCCATTTAATACCCTTCCTCTTGCCTTGGTCTTGTTCTCACGAGTATACGGGGAATGGGATTACGTTACCGTGAATCCCCCCGCGCTACAGGAATCGTGTGACAGCCATGTGACACTCCTCGCGCCCTTGCCCCATCGGAAGGTCAAATGGCGTCCACTCGTCACCTGTATGATGGCTGGCTTGAACCTCGAGGTATGTGGCAGCAAGACATACCAGAGTGAGAGCACCCTGGCGAGTACACTGGCACGGCTCTGCGGTTGGCGCCAGCACAGTGTGGCGCCGGGCGTAGTGCTGGCGAGGCCCTGGTAGTGGCCGAGAGAAGAGTGAGCTCGTAGGGAGATGAAAGTGACGTCCGAGTGATGTCCAAGTGCCTCCCGTCGTTAGCGGAAATTGTGTGAATGCGATCGAGGAAGCGAGAGAGCGCGCCGCCATCCCGGAAGCTAAACCGCACGTGTTCTGCCCCAAACCAGAGAGAAAAGGTGAAACGCAACCAGGCTAAACTGTGACTCAGTTTGGCAGTCGGGTGCATCGTGTAAACTCGCGCTCGTGGAATATTCAGTTTACATGATTCATAGAACGTTATGGGTATAGCATAGCGAGTTCGCCTGCCAGTGTCGATAAGAAAATAAAATATCTGAAGCAAACGTACCTGCGAACACCTGCTTTGCCGTGTGGACCTGAATACTCCATTGTATTTATCATCTGCAAAGACAGCTGGTTAACGTCACATCTGGATATATCGGACAGAATGGCGCTTATCTGAATTTTTTTTTTTATCTCTTACACCATCCGTATGTGAATGCACTTGTTTGTATCGTGCGAATTCGTGCCGTGTTTTTTTTTTAGGGATGACGCCATTTCTGTGCTTACGCTGGGACTCACCTTTTGGGTGAAACATAGAAACGGTGGTTGAATTTGAAAAGAAATATACGATTACTTATTGAATAATGACACATTAAAAGATGCATCGGTTTTAGCTTACATATTTAATTCTTCATTGATGTATATATTTTTTTAATCTGCGTTATATTTCCAACAGAATATGATTATACTGTTTTTTTTCTTTTCTTTTCTTTTTTTGTGTGTGTACCGTACATTCTTTGTGTTATCGCACTTCTTAAACTATCCTCTCCCGCCCACACACCCACACTCGACTCAATTGTCCCCTTCCGCCTCATACTAACACTTGTCTTACTCCGTTACATTTAACTTTCATGTATTCCCTTGGGCCCGTTGCCTTGTCTATACTTTGCATTAAGACGCCCGACTTGGGATCTTCATGGAGTTCCTACGCTAATGGTCTGTCCTGTTAAGTTAAGAAATCGGTACATATATGTGTATTGAGGAGTATTGATGATGATAGTGATGGTGATGGTGGTTATAGGAATGGGATAATAGGGATGGCAGTAAGGAAAACATCATTATTGTTTATATTATTATCAGTAATAGTAGAATTGGTATTGATAATTCTGCTCTTGTCGTTGTTAACTTCACTACAAACAACACTTTTATTTAGTTGCTATAGATCACTTCTATTATTTCATTTTTGTATGTTTTATCCACGAAAGAACTAAAAAATTCCTCCCTTCTCCACCGTCTTGTGAGTCGAGCGCTTAAGTTGAGTTGCAAAAAGAGCTAAAATGAAGGACTGTCGCATTATTCTCCTACCGAAGAAGAGACAAGACAAGACAAGAAAAAAAAAAACTCTGGTTTTCTGCCAAGCGAATCAGCACGTTCATCTTATAAACATGGCAGTTACGTAGTCAGCAGTATCAGCTCGCTGCATATTTTTAAGTTTGGCATTTTAAAGTAGAATATGCATTATTAAAACATGTGTAAGCATCGATGTAGAGATTGTTTGGGATTATTGATGTTATTCTCACTAATTGTAAATTACCGAGACATTGGTAGGGATCTTTGGGTTATGGTTATATACACATTACACGTGTTTCGTATGTGGGATGTTGAATGTGATGTATGATCTACACAATAGTATATGAAATCACTAGTGCACCTGCCTGCAAGAGTGTGAGTCGAGCAAGCAACAGTAATGACATCACGCCTCTGAAACGGCAACAATTGATCAATCACGAGACCTCTCAGAAACAATGGATGGATTGTGATGATCCCGACCGCCCATCGTGCGAATTATTGATGCACTCGCGATAGGAACAATCATTCTGTTCGTAAATATAATTGCATTGGCCATGAATTAATGATGCAGTGAGCGGGGCGAAGACAATGCTGATGATAAAACAGAATGGCACGGTGACTGTTCCGAGAAGTGTGAAAGAAATTCCAAGATATGTCGTGGAGTATCGTTATTTTACTCAGCTTTCGGCCGTAGTTCCAGAGCAAGTGTTGAAAAGGATCCAAGATATATCGTGCCATATCGTTTTTTTTTTTTTTTTGCTCAACTTCACCCACAGTTCCAGGATATATGAAACAAGATTGATATGATATGATGTGACTTGGGTGGAGATTGTCTTAGTTATCGTGCGAAAGTGCGCCAGCTGCTATCTTCAACAATGAATTTCCTAAGGAATCTCATTCAGGTGAATATTCTCATTATGTTTTACTAACAACTCCACTGTGTGAACCTCCGTCCCTGTGGATAACTGGAATGGGAGAGAGAGAGAGAGAGAGAGAGAGAGAGAGAGAGAGAGAGAGAGAGAGAGAGAGAGAGAGAGAGAGAGAGAGAGAGAGAGAGAGAGAGAGAGAGAGCATGCACATAATGCAAAAGCATATGATCGCAAAGTGGATGATGACAGTGAAATTCAAGTACACATGGAATTTTGAAGAATATTTGCCTAATCATTGTACCTCCGGAAAACACTAGAAGCCACACCACACTGAGCCATGGACAAAGACTCACACATATAAACCGATTCTCATGCAAGTCCATTATTGAATGAAATTATGCTCACATACAAGCTCACATTCACATTTAAAAGAAATAGTGTGCGCACTGTTTATGTGCTTCCTCACACACCTTTACACATGTGTATATGTAAAAGTGACACGCGCACGTACACGTACACACGCACACACACACACACACACGCACGCACGCACGCACGCACGCACGCACGCACGCACGCACACACACACACACACACACACACACACACACACACACACACACACACACACACACACACACACACACACACACACACAAACACACATATACACACACAACACACACACAACACACCACACACACACACACACACACACACACACCACACCACACACACACACACACACACACACACACACCACAACACACACACACACACACACACACACACACACACACACACACACACACACACACACACACACACACACACACACACACACACACACACACACACACACACACACACACACACACACACACACACACACACACACACACACACACACACACACACACACACACACACACACACACACACACGTACACGTACACGTACACGTACACGTACACACACGTACATACACACACACACACACACACACACACACACACACACACACACACACACACACACACACACACACACACACACACACACACACACACACACACACACGTACACGTACACAAGTACATACACATGCACATGCACATGCACATGCACATGCACATGCACATGCACATGCACATGCACATATACACACGCTCAAAAAGAGAAACAGAAATGAAACAGTCTACCCTCCCGCCCTCCCGAGTACCCGTTTTCCATTCCCGTCACGGCATGTAAACAAAGCCTGCGGTGGAGAGAGAGAGACTGAGTAGAAAGTCGAGGACCGATTGCATCATTACCTCAGTTAACAGGTAGCGTATCCCTTGGGGGGCACGATGTCAGCTGTGAATGGAGTTTGAGTCGGGACTTGATTCGTGTGACTCATTGTATCCCCCAGGTAATGTGTGAAAATCGAGCGAGAATGAGTGACCCGAATATTAGGGTGGTGAGAGGGCGAGGTTCCTTCCCTTAGCCTGGCCTCTGACCCCCAGGACCCACTCGCTGTGGGAAAAGCTCAAAGGAAACACCTCAGTGTTGCCCCTCAACCTCCCTCAGGCACAGCGCACCTGCAGTCTTGCCTTGTAGACCAAGCACAAAGCAGAGGCAAAGTTTCTAGTGTTATTGTATATTTTTCTTTCCTTTTTATAGGAGAAACAAGTGTTTTTGTGCTGCAGGTTTTGATGTATGTGTAAAAGGTGCTTAAATACGGTGATTAGAAACCCACCTTTGTGATGTGTATTGATTCATGCTTTTTATTTCTTGTAGTGGAAGAGTGCTTCATAGAAGGACGTGAGCTATAGATTGGAAGAATATTAGTTGTACATTTTACTTTATTAGGTATAGAGATAGAAAAGACCGTGTTTACTTTTGAGGTTAGAGGAAAACTTGATGAGCTGAAAGTCAAGATTTTGAAGAATTACTTATCATTTACATGATGCATTTCAAATGTGATGAGATAAAGGTGTCTTTTTACACATACATGATTAAACATCTGAAAGAAACCCATAATTAGACAAATTTGAAGCCAAGAAGTCGTGGGGCAAATGAGCTGATAAAATGCTTGGAAACAGGTTTTTTACAAGAGGGACACCTGTATCCACAGGGTTAAAGAGGTCTGTAACAATGTGGTTTACCAGCTGGATTTCTGTTTTTTGTAAGACATGTTTTTGGCAAGGTAAAATGAAGAATGGGTGATTATTTAGCTTTCACCATTATTGTGATTATTACCCACACAATATCCTGTTTCCTTATCACTTTTGAGGATATTCAAGTTTGCAGTTAAAACTTTATTTCAGTTGATGAAGTCTAAAAGATCAAATGGTCTTTTACCAAATGTATACATATTTTTATAAAAAATCTTGACTTTAAGCTTGTTTAGTTTAACCGAAATATATACATGGTATATCCTGTATACACATAGGGTAGTGTATCCTGTATCTTGTTAATGTTTGGCTTTGTTCCTTAAATGTCACATGTTTTTGCAGGGTACCCAATCTGCCAGCAAGACAGACTCTGGGCAAAAGAAAAAGGTTTGAGTTTTTTTAAAGAAATGCCTGAATATTTGTTGTGAAAAGCATGGTGTTTTTTCTTAAATTTCTTTCAATAAGATTATCATCATTTCATATGGAAGAAGGCAACAGAGACATATGTTTCTCAGGAAAAGGTTCCAGGACACTATAAGCAATGCCCAACCATATGGA
>NW_028234405.1:42204235-42209235 GCF_977035675.1 Penaeus japonicus
AAAACAATTCAAACCATATTGGAGAGCCGGTAAATGAAAAGACTGTGAAGGTAGAGAATAACTCAGAAAACTCAGAACAAACCGAAAGGAATTCAAGCCCACTTCTACCACCACAAGGTATAACTGAAAATACGGAAGAGATTCCGATTCCTCCAAAGAAGGCGTATAACCTTGATTTTCTGGATAATTTAGAGGATCCAAACTTTAACCCTTTTGCTACGAAGACTGTTGTCAGAAACACTCCACCAGCGAGCCCTGAACCTGGTCGCAAGCCATTAAAACCAGCTATAACAAAGAAGAAACAAGTGTCAGGAAATGAGAAAGTAGAGATAAAAAAGGAGACAAAGGCAAAAGAGGTAGAGAAACCAAAAGAGGAACATATAGTACCTGAAAATAAGCCAGATTTAAAGGAAGTCAGTTCTATTAAAGAATCACCATCACCAGAAGAGAAAGGAGAGGTAAAAGTCGGTAAGGAGGGGCAACTCCTAGAAATATCCATTGACGACGTGCCAAAAGCAGTATGTAAACCCCCCAGGAATCTCGGCAAGAGACCACAGCCAAAACCAAGGGTAAAGAAGTCAGTTGAAAAGAATAACAATACAGTTATAAATAATAATATCACTGAGACAGAAGTAAAATCAGAACCAGAAGAAGAATTACCAATACCCCCTTCAAAAGGCTACAATTTAGATTTCTTAGATAAGTTAGATGATCCAAATTTCAATCCTTTTACAACAAAGGCTTCAATAACAAACTCTCCTCCAAAAGATGGATTTGTAGCACCAGCTGATAAAGAGGAGGATATCAAGCCAAAAGCAAAGGTTGTCACTCCAAAGAAATCTCCTGCCAAGAAGGGATTCTCAGTTATAAAGAAGGTTTCCAAAAAGCCAACAGATGAAGTAGACTCCTCAAAGAAGGAGGCAAACCAGAGCACCCCAAATCCAGCTGCAGAGGCTGAAAACCAGGAGGAACTCCCTGCAGTACCAAAGAAGGGATATAATCTTGATTTCCTAGACGATCCTAACTTTGATCCCTTCCAGACTAGATCAAATTTTGAAGGTAAGTCCTCATCAACTGCTCAGAATCTTGATGTGGCCAAGAACAAAGCTGAAGATACAAAAGCTGTCAAGTCAAAGTCTGAAAAAGAAGAGCACAGCTCTGAAGGCCCTAAACCCACTGAGGCATCAGAAAAGAGTGAAGACCAGCAGCTGAGAAGACTAGATGCAGATGGTTGTGATGATATCTCAATAAACACATCAAGTGCAGGTCAGGATAAGGAAGAAGTAGAGGACAAGACAGAGCAGAAAAGCAAAACAAAACATATTGAAGATCAACAAGCAGAGGTAAAGCCAAAACTATCTGAAGCAGATTCTCACTCTTTAAAAGAAAATACTGCAGTTCCTGAAGAGAAGCCACAAAGTGTAGAAAGAGTAAAGCCTCTAGAAGAAAAGACTTTAGAAGTAAAACCTCAAGAAGAAAAGACTTTGGAAGTACACCCGCAAGAAGAAAAGACTTCAGAAGTAAAACCTCAAGAAGAAAAGACTTTAGAAGTAAAACATCAAGCTTCAGAAGACAAGACCCAGGTTTCAGAGGAAAAGGAAGATCTCCAGGTTGCAACAGAAGAGGGCCAGGTTGTGGAGAACCAAACCAAAGTTGTAGAAATAAAACCTCAAGTTGCAGTTGTAAAGCCCCAAGTTGCTGAAGTTAAACCTCTTGTTATAGAAGCAGATCCTCCTGTCGATAAAGGAACTGTACCCCAAAAAGAAGAACTTTTGCCATCTGCAGATACTGCATGTGATACACCGGACTCAGCTAATAAAACAAAGGAAACTACAGAGGTAGTTGGAGTACCTGAAAAAGCAGAGAAAGAAGTCCAAAATACATCAGTAAAACAAGAAACAAACATCAGAAGTGGCTCTGGAACTTTTGAAGAAACAAGTCTCCCAAAGGTTCCTTCTATTGGGAGAATAGGCCAGCTTGACAGTTTAGAGTTTGCACAGTTACTTGGCAATGAGGCAAGCCGTCTTGCTGAGGAGTTTATGAACTGCTCTTGTGACTCTGGTTTGCCAGATTCAGATGACAGTAATTCTGTGAAGTGTACAAGTTCTGCTTCCGACATGGATCCTAGTAGCAAGGCGGCGCACTACACTGGAGCACACCTTGATGAGAGTGTTAACCCATTCATGAAGAATTCAAGGTTAGCAAGATCTCCACCCCTTGGAAAGAGAGGTGCTGTGTGTGGTGCAGAGAGTGGAGATTCTTCTGAGATGATGGACCCCTTCAAGCCAAGAAGATCACTGAGAAGAGAGGAAGTGTTGGGAGAAGATCGGCAGGTATGTCAAATACTGTTTTCGGGTTTATTATCTATCATGGTTCTGTTATCTGCATGAATAGCTGTACAAGAATTGTGTTTTGAAATCTGTTTTTTAGCTAAATTAGATTTTTTATCTATTTAATATGATTGTGTGTTGTACTTTTACATTTACACTACCAAAGCATAAAACCAAATAAATCTGAAATGAACTGTGAAGAGAGGATGCTAGAACTTTCCATGAAACATAAATGCTGTTTCTTTTGATAATTCAGGATACTTTAAGTGTTGATGAAGATTCTGGAATAGTAATGCCAACGCGCTCAGATCTGGAGGTGGAGGTGAACCACAGTGAAGCAGGACCTGAGATTGCTACAGGATTAACCTCCAGTGACCTCAGATGTGCATCACAATGTAAGTACCATTTGTATGACAGTATTTTGTGTTGCTTAAGGTATGCGTTTTGCAAACGTCTGTCGTAAAGGTCTTTCCCTGAGTGGAGCTATAATGCCTGCCAAGTTTCATTTTTACATTTGTATTTTTTCAGCATGGAGATGAAATAGAATATTGGCAATCAATAATGTCTTATTTGTTAAGGCTTTTACAGAGTAGTTATTGGCAATCAGAGCCTACTTTGCCTCTCCCTTGTCTACCTCCAGACTAGTTTTGCCACAGACACATGCAGTTAGTGATTACTCTTATGTGTTGTAGAGCCTCATTGTTATACAGTCCATAACAACATACTGCAACCCTGCACACCCAAATGATAAGTAAAGTGTGTGATCTTGATACAGTTCGCATGATAGGTAAATTTGATAGGATCTGTTAACCCATTAACGACGAATGACAAAATATCATGTCAAGTGGTGGCAGAGTCAGCTGTCAGGGACGAGATATTTTATCATGGCTATCATCCTGGCCGGCATGCCGGGTGATCAGGCGCATAGTGCTTGGCCGCAGCCAGTGTGGACGAAAATCCCGAGGCATAAGGGTTGTGCATTTGAAATATCCCGTCGTTTCAACCATTTGGAGCCAAAACAGCCTGGTTGTTAATGGGTCAGTGGATATGTTTAGGTACTTCTAAGCTCCTGTGCTGTTAATAACCTAAGGAAGTTTTATAGCTAGGAATTGGGATGACTTACTAGATGAATTGAAGTGATCCAAGTTGAATTATAGAGAAAATGATATTTTTTCTTCACTTACATTTAAAAAGTTAGGTGATCTTATTTTTCTATGTAAGCTGCTGATTATAACAATGAGGTTTTACTGGGTGTGATAATGTGTATGTTGGTGTGTGCAAACATTCACATAGTATATATATATATACACACTTGCCTAAGATTTTTTTTTTTTTTTTTTTTTTAACAAGAACCATATACAGATTGTCCATGTGAATATTATTTGAGCAATATGGGTTGTACACACACAAGCTATACTGCCATTAGATAATGTTTTGAATAATTTAAAACTAAGACAGTACTTGACATTGTGTTATGTATGTCCCATCACCTTTCACCTCTTCTCTGAATTTTTTTTCTCTGTTGTCTTTTTCCTTCTCTCTGATTCTTTAACTTAAACACATACACATAGTAATATGCAGAAGTATACATATACTGAGCACTAGCATACATTTAGTATTTCGAAATATTATCTAATGGCAGATGATAGATAGATTTAAGGAAAATTTAGGTTTAATCATTCACCACAACAAAAATATAAAAGACAAGAGTAAAGATTTCATGTATCTCAGGTTTTCGTGTTGTCTCTTGTGGCATAGAAAAACTTGAATACTGTCTGTCACCACATCCTCTTTAGGTTAAAAGTTACAAATCATCTGTCTTTTTTCCACTAATCCAAAATTCATCAGGAGATGTCAAAAACTAAATTCAATTTGGCATTTTAGGTTTGAGCAGTTCAGCGAGCTCGTCATCACGTAAGAGAGCATTGTCATGTTATGTTACATTGTTAACACATAAGGCAGGGTTGTGAATTTGAACTCTTTGTCATGTTATGTTACACTGTGAACATTGAAGGCAGGGTTGAATTTTTTACACATTTTGTCAAGGAGGACCGCATACCGCAGAGTTTGCATGTTGAGGTTTGAAGTAATGTGGCAGTCTGATTACCTTGTTCTATAGATCTGATGATTGCATCTACTGAGAACAAGTCTTTTTTTTGTTTTTTGTTTTTATGATTGGTAATGAGAATTATATGACATCTCAACCAGTGTGTTTTAGCTTTGCTTTTCAGTGAGAGTTTATTGTGTGAAATGCATGACAGAATTGAAATGCAAGTTTTCTTTCTCTATTATTATTATTATTATTATTATTATTATTATTATTATTATACTGCATTATGTAGTACCTATTTGGTTTCTGTAACAGTCACATTGTTAAATCTATTATGGATTGAGTAACTTATAAGACCATCTCTTCTGAACACCATTCTTTCAGTAATCTTTTATTAATCACACAAATATGTCTCCAAATTATTATCATATAGACTAAAAATTACACACTCATCATTTTCACTTACAATCTTCACACCACCTTCCTTCTATAAAATATGTAGAGTTGATACTACTTGACTTGCAGTTAATTTATCTATTGCATAGTATTTCCTTTTTTTCTGCAGTTTTATTCTGATATTACTTCTGATATCACTTGCGGTTGAGAGATTTGCAATTATC
>NW_028234405.1:42211735-42214235 GCF_977035675.1 Penaeus japonicus
TGCATGCATAAATACATACATACATACATACATACATACATACATACATGCATATACACATGCAATGATCTTTTTGATGCATATTGATTATTTCCACAAACTTTCCCTCATACATACATACATACATACATACATACATACATACATACATGCATGCATATATACATACATACATACATACATACATACATACATACATGCATATACACATGCAATGATCTTTTTGATGCATATTGATTATTTGCACAAACTTTCCCTCACTCATTAAACCTAATACAATCTGCTTTTGCGACCAACACCACGCCATCAGCAAGGGATCACCACTGCCATTTGTGTGAAATTATTATACTCAATCAGTTTTATAGTTAATTGATAAGAATCCTTTCCTAATCTATACTTTATACACTGTTTTTATTTGTAAGGACAATGTCGTGTGTTTTATTGGTTTGTTTTGACAAAGTAGCAGTGTTGATATTTCTTTTGCTGTTAATTTGAATGTTTTTTTTCATATTTAGTTTTGCTATTTTTTTGATGTGCTCTGATTTGATGTTGCTTGCTTATTGCCTGTGTGCCTGCCGCATGCTGTTTGCTTTCTCAACCTGGTAAGCAGTGAGAACAGAAGATCCTGATGAAGATCTAGGTGACCAGATCACTGACGAGGAGTTCCTTGCCTCGGAAGCATGTAAGTTCCAGTAGATGTGTTTGTCTTAGATTTGTCATTTTTTGCATTTTGAATTGGAAATGATTAGATTTGTTGCAGGTTTGTTTTGTTATAGATAACTTTATATATATATATATATATATATATATATATATATATATATATATATATATATATATATATATATATGTATATGTATGTATACACTCAGTTATACAAATAATGTTATTGATTTTAGGAAATAGTCTTTTTGTCCAGGGAGATACTATATTTGTTTTCATTGCAGTGTTTAGTTGAGTATTTTAAGAACATGCATGATTGTCATCCAGAAAATAGGATAGGATATATCAATATATTCTAAGGGAGAAAATTGTAGATATAGAAATTCTTATTAAGAGATTTGCAGACATGATTTAACAGTAAAGTATTGAATTCATTTGCCATTGCAACTTTTCCAACGGCGAGTGGCAGAATGATAAGCTTTTGCTATGCTTCAATATTTTTTGTCTTATCAATTTAATTTTTATTCTGAGGTGACTATTTTTTTATATTAAGGCAAATTGAAGTGGCTTTTCATAAGAACAGCTGATTAATTGTTATTTACCCTCAGTTTTCAAGGAAGCTTCAGACCTGGAAAGGCAGTTTAGGAGAAATCTCTCTACGCCCATGGGAAGGTAAGAATGCTTTATTTGGTTAATTACTTGTAGATTTACATTTGTATTTACACGCAGTCTTACTCACACTGATACTCACACTGATACTCACATGCAATGACTCATGTTTTGTGGTCATACTCACATAAACGCTCTCTCTTTCACTGACACTTAATCTCACTCTCACTCTCCTTCACCCTCACCCTCACCCTCACCCTCACCCTCACCCTCACCCTCACCCTCACCCTCACCCTCACCCTCCTTCACCCTCACCCTCACCCACACCCACACTCACACCCACACCCACACCCACACCCACACCCACACCCATACCCATACCCATACCCATACCCATACCCATACCCATACCCACACCCTCTGCTTTACACTCACTCCCGCTCTCACTCACCCTCACCCCCCCTCACCCTCACCTACACCCTCACCCACACCTACACCCTCACCCACACCCACACCCTCACCCTCACCCTCACCCTCACCCTCACCCACACACTCTATCTCACTCTCACTCACCCTTACCTCTACCCTGACCCTTACCCTGACCCTGACCCTGACCCTGACCCTGACCCTTACCCTTACCCTTACCCTTACCCATACCCATACCCTTACCCATACCCATACCCATACCCATACCCATACCCATACCCATACCCATACCCATACCCATACCCTTACACTTACACTTACACTTACACTCTCTTTCTCTTTCTCTCTCTCTCTCTCTCTCTCTCTCTCTCTCTCTCTCTCTCTCTCTCTCTCTCTCTCTCTCTCTCTCTCTCTCTCCCTCTCTCTCTCTCTCTCTCTCTCTCTCTCTCTCCCCCCCCTCTCTCCCTCCCTCTCACTCTCACTCTCTCACTCTCTCACTCTCTCACTCTCTCACTCTCTCACTCTCTCACTCTCTCACTCTCTCACTCTCTCCCTCTCTCCCTCTCTCCCTCTCTCCCTCTCCCTCTCTCTCACTCTCTCACTCGCTCACTCACTCACTCACTCACTCACTCACTCACTCACTCACTCGCTCACTTACTTACTCATACTCTCACTCCCATTCTCACTCACTCCCACTCTCTCATTCTCACTCTCATTCTCACTCTCACTCTCATTCTCACTCTCACTCTCATTTCTCATTCTCACTCTCATTTCTCATTCTCACTCTCATTCTCATTCTCAT
>NW_028234405.1:42221735-42231735 GCF_977035675.1 Penaeus japonicus
GGAAGAACAGGAGCCCCCCACCCCCCTTTCTTCCCACATCATGTCCTTTTAAATGAGTCTTACAGGTGTGCGAGCTTTGGTCGCTCCACCCAGCTCCCTCTCTCCCTCCCCCTCCTATACTTGATTGCTAAAGATTATTCTCTTGCTGTTCCAAGTGTCATTGCTAGGAGAATTATTAAGGGAAGAAATGAGGTATAAAGTGAGTAACTGGAACACATTTTGTGAATTATATGCTACGTGATATTTAGTAGAACATAGTAATGGAAATTAAAGCCTGGATTACGAATTTTATGCACATATTCGCATATTTCTTATGCTGTTAAAGGGCCCCCAAACAAGTTTATAATCGAAGTCCCTGTGCAAAGGAAGGGGAAGGAAGTTATGGGAGAGAGATATATTCAGCATTGTTTATAGGCTTTTTAACAGTGTCTCGGTTGCCAGAGGCTGGGAACGATACAGCTGGAAAGCCGTTCCAGAGCTTCGAAGCGCGGAGGATAAAAGAGGAAGCGTGAGGCAGTTCGCATGCTTGGAACGGACCCTTGGTGAATTTAGAAGAAGAATCTAGCGAATATTTGCGAACAACCACACGTTTTAACGAAGGAGGAAATCCTTTCGGTAAATTTGTTTTTGCTCAGCTTAGACCACTTCCAAGGACGGTGATGATGAGTGTGAGCGGCAAGCGTCTACAAAACAGTAGACGGACTAAATGCGTGGGAGCGATGCAACGGGACGCAAGGACGTTGTGTGGCGAGGCCCTTCCTGATCGCTCTTGTCTCGCCACGCCTTCGTACACGCCGGTGGTAGGACACTGCCTTTAGGAGAAGGGAGGTGCGGGGGGGGGGGAGGCCAGCCATGTATGAGCCCTTCCCTCAGGTCCTTCGGCGCCATCGCCCGCTGGGGTCCCTTTAGACCGGACAGGACCACCGCCGCATTGTGGTCTCGAACGCCCACACGTAAGCGTATCTGTACATATATACGCTCTATTTTTAGTTATTTATTCATTTATATTAAGGGGGGGGGTGATGGAAATCATTGTTTTAGTCTTCCTTGGTAATTGTGTCCATAATTGGATCGTACAAATTATATTACCTTGTAAGACACACATAAACAAGCATATGCATAGATATAAATACATTCTCTCTCTCTCTCTCTTTCTCTCTCTCTCTCTCTCTCTCTCTCTCTCTCTCTCTCTCTCTCTCTCTCTCTCTCTCTCTCTCTCTCTCTCTCTCTCTCTCTCTCTCTCTCTCTCTCTCTCTCTCCTTCTCTCTCTTCTCTCTTCTCTCTCTCTCTCTCTCTTTTCTCTCTCTCTCTGTCTCTTTTCCCTCTCTCTTTCCCTCTCCTTCTCTCTCTCTCTCTCTCTCCTCTCTCTCTCTCTCCTCTCTCTCTCTCTCTCCCTCTCCTCTCTCTCTCTCTCTCTCTTCTCTCTCTCTCTCTCTCTTCTCTCTCTCTCTCTCCTTACCTCTCTCTCTCTCTCTCTCTCTCTCTCTCCCCTTCTCTCTCTCCTCTCTCCCTCTTTCGCCTGTCTCTCTCTTTCTTCTCTCTCCTTCTCTCTCCTCCCTCTCTCTCTCTCTCTCTACCCTCCCTCTCCTCTCTCTCTCCCTCTCCTTCTCTCTCTCCCTCTCCTTCTCTCTCTCCTCCTTCTCTCTCTCCTCCCTCTCCTCTCTCTCTCCCTTCTCTCTCCTCCCTCTCCTTTCTCTCTCTCCCTCCTCTCCTCTCTCTCTCTCCCCCTCTCTCTCTCTCTCTCTCTCTCTCTCTCTCTCTCTCTCTCTCCCTCCCTCCCTCCCTCCCTCCCCCCCCCCTCCCCCTCCCCCTCCCCTCCCTCCCTCTCATCCCCCCTAGAGATATATCGACACCAAGACGAGCGCATCGCTTTACAAGTTCGGAAAGATCGATAGCCGCGTCGTGTCGCCTTGGATGTTATGACGTGACGTGACGTGAATCAACGCGGTGTTCGAGGCCCGGATGTAGGTCGAGAAGACACAGGACACTCGACCGCCGTGTCCCCGGGGGCCCTTCTTCAATGGAGTGCCGGAGGAGTTGAGGCGTGTGGGCGGGCTGGAGGAGGAGGCGGGAATGGAATTGGTTGGGACGAAGGTGGGGTGGGGGTGGGGGGGGGTGACGGTGACGCAAGCGGGAGGGGAGGGGTTGACATAGGCAGAGAGGTTGACATTAGCGTAGAGGTTGACATTAGCTGAGAGGGAGAGAGGTTAGCACGGGCGGAAAGGTTGACACAGGCGGAAAAGTTAACACAGGCGGAGAGATTGACACCAGTGTAGAAGTTGACACCGGTGTAGAGGTTGACACCGGTGCAGAAGTTGACACCGGTGTAGAGGTTCATACCGATAGAGATTCTTCGAGAAAGACGAGGCGATCCGACCATAAGTTTCTACACGGCGTCAGCGCTCAGTGGACGTTTCCGAGAAAAGAAGTGACGCTTGTTTGTGCCTTCTGGCGGCCGAGAGGAGGAGGAGGAGGAGGAGGAGACGAGTGCGTCGAGCTGTTTCCTTTTCGTAATCTTCTTTTTAACAGCGCCCGGGAGGCACGTGCTGGCCGGACGGACGGACGCGCTGGCATGGGGTTTCGTTCCATCTCGCGGTTGACGTAAGTTTGCGGTCGAAACGGTTTCCACGAAGGCTGGCGAGGAGGCCGCCTCGAGCCTCACGTTCGCTCGCGGGCGCTCTCGCTCGCTTGCTCGCTTGCTCGCTTGCTCTTTAATTGTTTGACTGATGGCCAAACCCAAATGATCTCATCGCGTGCGGGTTGCCGATCATCGCTAATCGACCGCGGTGATTAGCGCCATTATCCGCTCGCGAATCAGCGATCGGCCCGCCATCGGAAGAGTCTCCGTGATGACGTCACTGGGATACTTGGCTCTCCAAAACACGTGGGGGACGAAAATTCAGGGTCACGCTCAGCGCACGCGTGCAGGGATAGATGCATGGGAATGTGATAAAGAGAAAGAGGAAAAGAAGAAAAAAACGAGAGAGAGAGAGAGAGAGAGAGAGAGAGAGAGAGAGAGAGAGAGAGAGAGAGAGAGAGAGAGAGAGAGAGAGAGAGAGAGAGAGAGAGGTTGATTTTGATTTTGATAAGTTTAGTCATACTATATACAGTGTATAAACATGAATAGGCATATGAACTATGCCTAAATGGTTTGTACAGTTCATGTTAGATTCTAAGACATACATTTTTGGTGAAGCAGATATTACTGTGACCCTGTCAATTGATATGCTAGGGCAAAGCTATACATAAGACACATAGTAGTGCATGTATATCACTCTAGAAAGACCTTGCAATTTTATATGATACAGGCAAAGTCCTTGTGTTTACGTAATATATCTGATAAAAAGCCGTCCTCTATAAAGGATGTTGCAATACAGAGAGAGAGAGAGAGAGAGAGAGAGAGAGAGAGAGAGAGAGAGAGAGAGAGAGAGAGAGAGAGAGAGAGAGAGAGAGAGAGAGACAGACACCAACACGCAATTCCAAACACACCTGCAGGCCCCCTCTCTCTCTCTCTCCCTCGCATCCGCAGCCCTGTCAGCTGGTCGAAATCAATGTGCCGGGTCTCTGTAGACACATGCGAGCATTGATGTAAAAGCCAGTGTCACGAGGATGGCGTCAGGAAAGCCAGGTGGCGGGGAGAGGAGGGGGAGGGGGGTGAAGAGGAAGGAGGGAAGGGGAAGGGGAAGGGGGTGGGGAGGGTCGCATGCCACGCTCGCAGCCACAAACTCAATCTCCTTTGGTTGATATTGATTTCTTTTTTTTTTTCTTTCTTTCTTTCTTTCTTTCCTAGTCGGGTGTTTCGATAGATGGATTTTGGATGTCTCTGTTTCGTTATTATTGATTTTGTTATTATTGATTTAGCTTTTTTTTCTTATGATATCCCCGTTTGATTTTTCGATTGGTTGACTATTGAAAAAAATCGCTTTCATAACTTCGTGGTTGAATTTTTCGAGTGTTTGATTAAGAGTTTCCCTTTTAGAATCTAGTTGGATTTTTATGATTTATTTTTTCATCTGATTGGATAAGGTGATTGGTTGATTAGGAAAAAAATAAATCTTCCGGTTGGTTATTTCGATGGGTTAGTTCTAATATTTATATATATTTTTTTCGAGTTGGCTATTTCGCTTTTCTTAAACTTAACGCTTTGTTTTAATTGAATCGATTTGAATATTATGCAGTTATATAATTCATTTCGATTTCTCGGGATCGCGCTGTAATTAGTGTTGTGATTTCTCGCGCTTTCTCGTGATTTCTCGTGTGTGGCCTCTTGGCCTGGCTGATTGGTTGGTTGTCTCTCTCTTTTCCTTCTGTCACGTATTTCTTTGTGTAGGATGAGGTGATAGGGATGATCTTCATCCTCGCTTCGCTCCCCCCCCCCCATCCCTCAATCCCCCTCTCCTTTCCTTTTTTTTATCTGACTCCTCTCCCTTCTTAACCTCCTTTTCCTCCTCCTCCTCCTCCTCCTTTTCCTTCCCTACCTCCTCCTCCTTCTCCTCCTGCTGCTCCTCCTTCTCCTCCTCCTGCTGCTCCTCCTTCTCCGCCTTCTCCTCCTCCTCCTCCTCCTCCTCCACCACCTCCTCCTCCTCCGCCTCCTCCGCCTCCTCCCCGGTTCCTCCGCCTCCTACGCCTCCTCTTCTTGCTCCTCCTTCTCCTACGCCTCCTCTTCC
Organism: Penaeus japonicus; assembly: GCF_977035675.1. Classification (NCBI taxonomy): domain Eukaryota; kingdom Metazoa; phylum Arthropoda; class Malacostraca; order Decapoda; family Penaeidae; genus Penaeus; species Penaeus japonicus. The sequence goes on from NW_028234405.1 coordinate 42,226,403, forward strand.
TGCTCCTCCTTCTCCTCCTTCTCTTTATCCCTCTCCTTCCTCTTCTCCTGCTCCTCCTGCTCCTCGTGCTCAGATGGCGTGTGGAGGAGGTGGAGAATGATAGCGTGCATGGTTAGGGGTGGGGGTTGGAGGGGGGCGATGTCTCATGTTGGGACATTGATTAACGAAGGTCAAGTAGCGAAGGAACCTCTCTGCACCGGCCTGAGTACCCCCATCCCCTCTCCCTTCCCGCTTCCCCCTATTCTCTCCCATCCCTTCCCCTACCCTCCCCTCCCCCTTTCTTTCCTCTCCCCTCCCCTGCTCTCTCCCCTCCTCTTCCCTTCCTCTCTCTCCCCTCGTCACCTCCCCTCCCCTCCCCTCGTCACCTCCCCTCGTCACCTCCCCTCCCCTCGTCACCTCCCCTCCCCTCCCCGCCCCCTCCTAACAAGCGTCGATCGAGACGAACTGACTTCATTCACTACTCGCTCGCTATCTCTGCTCATCGGACGAGTAGTGGCAGAGCGAGAGTGAAAGGAGAGTCAATTAGGAGAGTCGAGTCGCTCGGGTTGATGGATGATGTATGATAATTACGCTTTGTTTCATTTAGAGAAATAAAAAATGTAAATAATGTAAATGTAAATGTAAATTGGGAAGCACTTCACGGCTTGGCCTTTGCGGGCGAAATGAACGATGAAAGTACGAGCCAGCTGACGATGGCGGCGGGACGGGGCGGGGCAATCGGGGCGTATTTCCAATCGGGATTTGGGCGTAGGTGAGGCGCCTGTTTTGTTTTGATTGTATTTGTTAGTGTTGTTAGATTTAGATGAGAAATGTTTCGCTATTGTTGTTGTTGTTTTTTGTTGTTGTTAGATTCAAAGGAGAAATCTATTACCGTTGTCGTTGCTGATTCTGTTGTTTGTCAATATCTGATAAAAAAGACGTAATAAGAAATTAGACCCCCCCCCCGAAAGCCCCAGTGCTTCCTAGCCGAGCCTACGCCGATATTCAGACCAGATAGGACGAGTTAAGACCCTGCATTCGACATTGGGAGTCTGCGTCGGAGGAGTAAAAAAAAAATGAATGGTGGGGGGGGACGTAATCGCCCTGTTATTCGAGTAAATTCCGGAAATCAGCTGAGCAGTGTTTGACTCACAATATGCGGATGTTCTGTGGTTATCGTTATGGCTTGTAGAGTTACATCTTATTTGTCTATCTATCTATTTGTCTTTCTGTTTTCTCTCTCTTCTCTCCTCCTTTCCCTATGCTCCCATCCCCTCTCTATCTCCTCTCCGCCCCTCCCCTCCCCTCCCCTCTCCCCTCATTACCCTCTCATCTCCTTCCATCCCCTCCATCCCCCCTCTTCCCATCCCCTCTCCTCTCCCCTCATTACCCTCTCATCTTCTCCCATCCCACCCCCCTCATTTCCCTCTCCTCTCCTCCTATCCCCTCCCCCTCATTCCCCCCTCCCCCTCCCTACCGTCTCCCTCCCCACCGCCCCCCTCCTCCATCTATCTATTTATGTATATGTATATATTGAATTATTTGTTTATATGTAATTGTCCATTTACAGGACCCTCACACCACAGTTACGCTTGGTATGTCATGTGGGACGAGTGTGTGCTCGGCTGTGAGTGTATGAGTGTATGTATGTGAGGAAGGGCGGGAGAGTGAGTGGGAGAGAGGGAGGGAAGGAGAGTGGGAGGGAAAGAGATGGAGGGGGAGAGAGGGGGTGGGGCGGAAGTGGGAGGGAGAGGGAGAAGGAGAGAGTGAGTGGGAGAGAGAGGGAGAAGGAGTGGACGAGAGAGATAGAGGGAGTGGGAGAGAGAGATGAAGGAAGGAGGAAGAGAGGGAGGGTGTTTGTGGGAGAAAGAGAGGGATGGTGAGAGGGAGGGATGGGGGAATGGTGAGAGGGAAGGATGGGGGGATGGTGGGTGGGTGGAGAGATGTGGAATGACAAGGAGAGTGGAGCAGAGTGGCGGGCGTTGGGCCGAGGGAGGAGCCAGTGTTGTGACGGCAGCGTAGAGGGACAGAGCGCCCGGTGGGTCTCGCTCCCAGCTTTTGTTTAGTGTACGCCCGCTGTTGCCTGTCGTCGGTGCCGCGCTGTGCCTGTGCGTGTGTTCGTGTCGTCCCCGCGCAGTGCAAAGCCGCGGTGACGTGGCCGAGGTGTCAATGTGCCGTGTATCCCTGTTGTAAAATACTTAAATATATAAATATGTGTGAGTGCTATTAAGTGTTACGTCATCGTGACGGCGGAACAAGTCACAAACATGTTCCCCGCGGGCTTTGCCTCCCATAAGGTCGTGTGGGATCTGCCTCTCTCTGACCTTTTACTTCCTTGCAAATGAGGTCAATGTTAAGGTCGATGTGACCTTACCGCAGCCGTGCAGTCGCGCCCCGTGTTTGTGCCTGCATTCTTCAAGCACGAAAACGCACTTGTCTTGACGTTTCTTTGTATATGTGTTCTTTTTTATGCTTGGTACAGCAACATGCGAAACTTCCATTTATCCTTGTATGAAATCTATTTTTATTTTCGATTTTTTTTACATCGCTATATAATCATCTTTGAGAACTGTTTCTTGAACTAATAAGTGTTGGAAAAAATAAATATATTTTTTGTCGTGTACAAGTCTTGTAGAGCGGATGACAAGCGGTTGTGTGGCGGGCTAAAGTTACACTGTGCTTGTGTGTCGCATGAAAATGTACCCCCAGGCAAGACGTCATAACACGTCCGCGCGCACAAGCATGCATATATACTTACATATTAGACCTCGCTGTATATTCATGATATTAGCATGTCTACCTCTGCTTAGCTCTTTCTTTAATTACTTGGTGTTATTGCTTCCAATTGCATTTCTGTGTAGCATTATCTCGGTAATAGGACATTTCTATTCTCTTCTCTCCCCTCTCTCTTCTCCTCTCCTCTCCTCTTCTTTCCTCTCCTTTCCTCTCTTCTCCTCCCCTCCTCTCCTCTCTCCTCTCCTCTCCTCTCCTCTCCTCTCCTCTCCTCTCCTCTCCTCCCCTCCTCTCCTCTCCCCTCCTCACCTCTCCTCTCCTCTCCTCTCCTCTCCTCTTTTCCTCTCCTCTCTCTTCTTTCCTCTCGTCTCCTCTCACTTACCTCTCCTCTCCTCTCCTCTCCTCTCCTCTTCTTTTCACTCTTCTCTTCTCCTTACCTCACCTTACCTCTCCTCTCCCGTTCTCTCCTCACCTCTCTTCTCCTCTCCTCCCCTCCCCTCTCCTCCCCTCTCCTCTCCTCTATTTTATTTCCTCTCCTCTCCTCTCCTTACCTATTCTCGCCTCTCTTCTCTTCTCTTCTCTTCCCTTCTCATTTCTTCTCCTTTCCTCTCCTCTCCACCCTCTCCTCGTCTCATCTCATCTCATCTCATCTCGTCTCGTCTCTCCTCTTCTCTCCTCTTCTCTTCTCTTCTCTTCTCTTCTCTTCTCTTCTCTTCTCTTCTCTTCTCTTCTCTTCTCTTCTCTTCTCTTCTCTTCTCTTCTCTTCTCTTCTCCTCTCTTCTCTCCTCTCCTCTCCTCTCCTCTCCTCTCCTCTCCTCTCCTCTCCTCTCCTCTCCTCTCCTCTCCTCTCCTCTCCTCTCCTCTCCTCTCTCTCTCTCTCTCTCTCTCTCTCTCTCTCTCTCTCTCCTACTCCCTCTCTCTCTCCTACTCTCTCTCTCTCTCCCTCTCTCTCTCCCTCCCTCCCTCCCTCCCTCCCTCCCTTTCTCTCTCTCTCTCTCTCCCTCTCTCCCTCTCTCCCTCTCTCCCTCTCTCCCTCTCTCCCTCCCATGCTTCAGTCTCCCTTCCCCTTCAATGTTTTTTTTTTTCTTTCTCACACTCACTTGGTCTTACTCACCCACTCACCCAAATATTTAAGAGAAATAGGTAATAGTTATGAGTCGCCATGTCCTTACGAGTGCACACACAAACATGGTCTCCCTTCCAGTTGCTTATTTATTTCCTTCATTACGTCACGCACCATCACCCTCACTTACCCACATACTCGCTCGTCCTCAGAGTCATCCCTCATTACACTCAGGCCAGAGAAACGACTCGAAAAGTTTTTTTCCCAGATACTTTCGTAGACGACCGAAAAGCACAGCGTCGTTCCCGCCGTTCAACTTCTTGCCTTTCGAACGTCGAGGAGGAAGTGAACGGAGTCCTTTGGAAAGCACCCGTGCGTTCGCTCACATAACGAACGTAGGCCGTTTGAAACACCTGTTCATTCACACTGTCTTCCCTGCGTGCGCGAGCGTTCGCGTTGGATCATCGTCAATGAAGATCACTTGCGAACGGCTGATACTATTATGGCGTAACGGATGGGGCAGGGCGGTGTGATGTGTTTGTATTAAGCTCACCTTAGTCGGCGTGCATGTGAGTAATGGCAATGCTTAAGTGGCACTGGAGTCTCGGCGAGTGCGAGTAAGTGGCATTGCCGTCAACAAGTGCGAGTGAGTGACAGTGTGGGCAGGGTTTGGCCCTGTGAGCGGGCGGGATGGCAGGCGGCGGGCGGGCACACCCTCGCATTACCTTCACTTCTTCTCTTGTTTAGCTTCGTTGTTGTGAATCCCGCCACGAGGCGTGAGTGAGTGGGTTGCGTGAGCGGGGGATGAGCAGGGGAGTGCCTGTGTGGATGCAGGGCATTGTCGAGTGCGAGGTGTGGGCTCAGCATGTTCCAAGGACTTGCTGAGGGCAGGGGGATGAGAGGGCGTGGTAAGTAGAGCACCCGCCGCCGTGACGTGGCTGAGGCTGTGTGTGACTAACACTTGATCTCCGGGGATGGAATGCCACCGACAGGGAGGGGGAGAGGGGAGGTGCCGTGTGGGCGAATGTGGGCGTGGGATTCGTTGGAGTCACGGGGAACTTCCACCCACCGCCTGCGCTGCTCTCCGTCCCGTTCGAGGCAGTTTGCAACGTTTCTGTTCCAGAGGGACGTTTGTCTTCGTGTAGGTTTCGCGGCGTGACTGGCAAGTCATTAACGCGGGACTGAGTCATTAGAGCTGCCAAGTTTTGCGAGATGCTTAATAGGGTTCAAGATCCCGCCCTCGATGCACTTCCTCCAAGCCGCGCGTCTTTACTCGAAGTGCGATCGAAATTTCGCTGAGAGTCTAAAGCTGCGTCAGGGAAAGCGCGGGCATATTCCCACCCTAGTATTGGTGTCGTGGCCGTGTCGGGCGCGGAAGGGAGTTCGGTTGCGCGCTCGCGGCGGCCAGTACTGAGAGTAGCCGCGTCGCGTGCGTGAGTGAGTGTCCTCGTCATTTTCCCTGCCGCGACCCTCGCTCACTGCGTCCCTCCTCTGCCTGCACTTCGCAGGACGCCCTCCTCCGCGCTCGGCCTCTCCTCCGGTGGCAGTGTAGGACCAT
>NW_028234405.1:42236735-42244235 GCF_977035675.1 Penaeus japonicus
GAACGGAGGATACGAATACTGGTTTAGTATTCTTGTGTCACAGGTCGAGTCATGGGAACAGCCATGAAACCTCATGAATAGTGTTTATCTAGTGTATGTGGAGCAGAAACGCGAGAGGAGACTTTATGTAGTGACGTCACCGAGGCGTCATTGCATGCAACACTGCCATGACGTTTCTTGCACTACGAGACATCCTGCAGCCAGATGACTCCAGGATTGGCTGTATACCCAAGGATTGCACGAGGGGGTGGGGTGGAGGTGGAATGAACTCAGTAGTTGACTTGTATAGAGGGAGATGACATAAGACTTGATGGTATGTACGTGTTTATGTTTGTGTGTTAGTGAGTGTTTACGTGTGCGTGTGTGTGTGTGTGTATGCGTGTCTGGTCGTGATGGACTGTCTGTTTGTTTGCATGACCGTCTGCCTGTTTGCTTTGGCATGAAAGGGAGGGAAGGAAAAGTCTGTTACCGGATGATAATGAATGGTAGGAGTGCATGGGCGTATGGGAGGGATAATGAATGAAGTTGTGGGCGGGGCGTGAGAACGATAAGAGCATTGCGGGAGGGAGGGGAAGGGAGGGGCAGAGTCTGGGTTAGTGAGGAGGAAAGTGTGAGTCACAACAGACCGTACCAGTGTGTAGGTGGCGATCGCCCCTCCCCTCAGCGCCTCCCTCGGGCTGAGGTGAGGAGAACCACGTGCACGCCAGGTAGTCGTGAGGAGTGCTGGTGCAGCGGCTGTGTGTTTGCGCGTGCCGGAGTAGCTGTGCGCCCGCTCGCGTGTGTACGCCCTTCCTTGTGTAAGTTGGGCGAGTCCCTACATGCTGGCAAGGCGCGTGGCCATTGATCCACCGTTCACAGACGGGCTTGGGAAGTCCAGAGGGAAACCTCGGCCGTCCTCGGATCGCTGCGTGCTGCTTGGCAGAATCGCAGAGGAGTGTGCCTGCGTGCTTGTTCTCGCGAGTTCATTGCTTGGAGGAGGACGGAATGCAGTGCAGTGCAGGGGATTATAACAGCAGCTCCGTGTGAGGTATGTCGACCAAGCGTGATGGCGGATTGGCGGTACTCTCGCCTCCTGCAGACGGAGGGAAACGGAGTCCCGGAAGAAACGTGGCTCCAGGAGGGAATTCAGGCGATGGAGTGAAGGATAGCAGCCCCGGGGGGAGGTCGGGGGGCCGGGGGAGAGCAGACAAGGAAGGGAGAGTGAGAGGAACGAAAGCCAGCAGTGACGGCAAGCCAAGTGTCGAAGAGAAAACAAAGGAGCGAAAGGCAAGACCTGCGAGTGAAGGGGGGAGTAGTAGAAAGGGGAAACTCGGTGCCGAGGAGAAAACGAACGGAAAAGGGAAGCCGAGGTGCGACGGCAAGGCGGAATCCGGTCCCAAGCCCAGGATTAAAGGGACGCCCCGACGGAGGTAACTCAGTGCCACACAGTTATTAAACGACACCCTTCACCCCCTCCCCTCTCCTACCCCCTCTCTCCTGCCATCAAAGCTGAGCTAACAAAGAATAATTCATGAGCTGCAGGTAGCAGGGGCGCAAGGCCGCTCCCGGGCCACGAGTCCTGCGAAACCGCCGCCTTTTATGGCTCTTGTGATTGGTGTTGTGCGCTTGTCAAGAGTAGGATAGGATGCATGATTCACCCGCGGCTCTTGGGCTTGTGGAATTAGGCAGAGCGATTGGCCCGGCTTCGTCGAGTGGCAGAGCGTCTGAGGACTAGCCTTGAGGACGGGGCAGGAGAGGAGTCACGTGTCCCCTTACCTGACCGCGCTCCTCCCACGGGTATTCCGACGGGATCTTGCCGCTCCGGAAATTGCTAAAGGCTTACTAATAAAGGTGGTGGCAGGAGAACAAAGGTGGCGGGCTTGGTCAATCAGCAGGCGCCGCTAGGAAGACTTTGGGGTCAGAGGAAAGCAGGTGCCTGTCGCCAGGTGACGTCAGTCGCGCTTATTGCTCTTTGACTGTCGGGAGATCGTTGCAGTAGAGAGGAATGTTTACTATAGAGAGAAGGATGCTACTTTGCGGTTTAAGGCTTCATCGGGTGCAATTTACTGTGAACTATTGATATGTAAAGGTTGTTGATAATGTTTAATTATGAGTGTTTAAAGGTCAGCAGCCATCCTGTAGGTAGTAACAACGCGCGATGGCAAAGATAACGCTGACTAGTACACAGCTAAACAGAGAAGGGCACATCGTCAACAGGCAGAAAAGCATGTGCTTTGTGGTACCAGAGTGGGGCACCGAGGAGACAAGGACACTAGGAGTGTGTGCGTGGGAGGAGGTGGAAAAAGTGAAGCTTCCAGGAGGCTCGGAGATGACGCAAGCAAGCAAGCAAGCAAGCAGGCGAGCGAGCGAGCAGTACGTAGCATTTCCTTCCACCTGTCTCCTGGGTTATCCTCCGAAGACTTGGGTTTTACGTGTCACGCCTCGCAATGACATACGATCCGAGCTCGTTTCCCAAAGCAATTATGTTCTCAAGGCTCTATCGACAGAAACACGATTAGAATTGATTTCCGTAAAAGCGCCGCCCAGTTACAGAGGCAATCGTTCTCCTTGTCCCTCGCCTTACACGTCTCCTCTGACGCAGTGTTTATTTTGTGCTGTGACCGAGCACGCACTTGAAGGCGAGAGCGAGGTCAAGGAGCAGACGTCTTCGCGAAGATTTATGGTAATTTCTCTTGTTCACTCGCTCTCTCTCCTGCTCCTCCTCCTCCTCCTCCTCCTCCTCCTCCTCCTTCTCCTCCTCCTCCTTCTCCTCCTCCTTCCCATCCTCCTCCTCCTCCTCCTTCCCATCCTCCTCCTCCTTCCCATCCTCCTCCTCCTCCTCCTCCTCCTCCTCCTCCTCCTCCTCCTCCTTCCCATCCTCCTCCTCCTCCTCCTTCCCATCCTCCTCCTCCTCCTCCATATTCTTATCCTTATTTTTTCTTCATTCTCCTCCTCCTCTTCCTCCTCTTCTTCCACTATCACCACCACCACCTCTTCCTCCTCCCTCATCATCCTCCTCCACCACCTCTTCCTCCTCCCTCATCCTCCTCCTCCACCACCTCTTCCTCCTCCCTCATCATCCTCCTCCACCTCCTCTTCCTCCTCCTCCTCCTTCTCCTCCTTCTATTTCTTCCCCTTCTCCTGCTTACCGAGGGAGAAAGTGGGCAGCAAGCAGGCTGGTCACCTTGGCTGCCTCCAAGCCCGGAATGTCATCGCGTTTGGACACATGCTGTCTCGGGAGCAAGGGTTTTAGGAGTCGAAGCAGTTCCGTAAAAATAAAGAGTGATTTCTTTTCCCCGGTAACATTTCTTATGTATTTATTACCTGTTGTCTGTTTGCCGGTAAATAGACAATAGGCGTTTATAGGTGTTTATATTCGAGACATAAATAATCTTGATTTAAGTTCAAAAGGAAATAGGATTGAAGCTGAGTGGTCTCTTCGTTTGTTTTGCACGAAGGTTAGTGTGTCAGGGGATGCCGTAAGCGCCCTTTCCCCTCCCCCCTTTCCCTTCCCCCCTTCCCCTCCTTCCCCCCCTTCCCCCCCTTCCCCCCCCCCCTCCCCCCCTTCCCCCTCCCCCTTCCCCTTCCCCCTCCCCCCTTCCCCCTTCCCCACACCTCGCATCGACGCCCTTGTATGGTTGCGGCTCTCTGCATGGCGTGAAGGTCGCTTTGCGCACTAAGCACTAATACAAACAAACGCTGTTTTATAACTAATATATGTTACTGTGCATTCATGTTGTTTTCAGCATGATGCATAATTTATCTCCTTTGTTGAATGGTTTTCGTCGCTGAATTTCCCTCCTCTTGGAGAAAAGTATGTGTTCTTATGTGCTAAATTTATGTACTTGACAAATGTGCATAGTTTAATTGTATTTCACGATTTAAGGACTTGTTTAAAGTGTTATTAAAAAAATCTGTGTATTGCCGTACGCAGGGCTCATCTACACAGAGAAATTATTATGCATTTATGTTTTTAGACTACCTGTTTCCGAAGGTGTAATGAGTGTGGCGGGAACACATTCTAAAACCATGTAGCCCAATTTTTGTCATTATTGAATTCCATTGCGAGACATATTCGAGTGGGATTTTAGTTGGATTTCAATCGTAATTGAAAATTGTGTGTCAGGCATTGTTTATAATGAAAACCGGAAATCTTTGTTTAAGCACCCACGCACGCACACACGCACACATGTATGCTATGCACCCTCCCCCCACCTCATACACACACGAGTGTGTGTGTGTGTGTGTGTGTGTGTGTGTGTGTTTTTATATATATATGTATATATATATATAATTATACATATATATGTATATATATATATATATATATATATATATATATATATATATATATATATATGTATTTAAGATTTTCATTTTTATTGTTAATGTTATTTCCATAAGTACATATCTTTCAGATTTGTGGTCTATGCATATATTACACATACTATGTTTATATTAGGTATTGAAAGAAAAATGTATACAAAATCTTTTGTGCTTGGAAGCATAGCAGATTTTAACAATGATGTAACAGAAGCATGCCACATTTTGACATAGACGTAACAGAAACATAGTACATTATCTTAAGAATGCCGTAACATTTGCTAAAATAATCCCACGAGAACGCTGAACAGAAAGAGAAATGACACGGAAAAGGGAAATCTAACGCTCGAAGTCCGAGTGAAGTACATCAGCGTGGGCGTGTCGAGTAGTCAGTCGATCGGTCGAAGCGGGTGTTACGTCATTCCGGCGATTCTCGGCGATTTTTTTTTTTTTTTTTTTTTTCTAATCCCGAATCACGTATCGCACGCCACGAGGTAGCAGGATTCGGCGTGGCTTGTCGTGCCTGTATGCTAATCGAAGCGAGTTTGAAACTGCCCGCTTAGTAAGGGTTGTTATGTGTTTGTTTATTTTTTATTTTTTTTAAATGGTATTTTAAAGCCGATTTGGCCTTAATTAAAACTCGCCAAACGTGGTCGACTTCCAGTTTCTGTTCGAGGCCGGTTTGAGTCGACTGGTTCTGTCAGGTTTTGTGTGTGTCTTTTTTTTTTTTCTTGGTTACCTTTCCCGTGGATGCGCGCCACTGGCAACAGCAACAACAACAGCAACAACAAAACGAAGACATCGTCAATCTCCAGTTGCAGAGGAATGAAAATACATTTTTTTTTAAATTATTATTATGGCTGTTTTAACCAGGGTCTGGCTTTAACGTGACTGAATAGATAAGATTTAAAGGGGAGACGCACCATCAACTTAAACTTAACACGTGCTTGTGGCCAGGCATATGTTCCCCATTTCTCTTACTCTTTCTCTCCTCATTCTTTCCTTTCCCCTCTTCCTCCCTTCCCTCCCCTCCCTTCCCTCCCCTCCTCCTTCCACTCTCTCCTTCTTCTTCTTCTTCTTCTCCTCCTCCTCCCCCTCCTCCTCCTCCTCCTCCTCCTCCTCCTCCTCCTCCACTTCCTCTTCCTCTCCTCCTCCTCCTCTCCTCCTCCTCCCTCTCTTCTTCCTCCTCCTCCCTCCTCCTCCTCCTCCTCCATCTCTTCCTCCTCCTCCTCCTCCTCCTCCTCCTCCTCCTCCTCCTCCTCCTCCTCCTCCTCCTCCTCCTCCTCCTCCTCCTCCTCCTCCTCCTCCTCCTCCTCCTCCTCCTCCTCCCCCCCACTTCTCTTCCTTCCTCCTCCTCCTCCTCCTCCTCCTCCTCCTCCTCCCCACTTCTCTTCCTTCCTCCTCCTCCTCCTCCTCCTCCTCCTCCTCCCCCCCTCCTCCCCTCCTCCTCCCCTCCTCCTCCTCCTCCCCCTCCTCCTCCTCCTCCCTCTCCTCCTCCTCCTCTTCCTCCTCCTCCTCCTTCTCCTTCCTCCCCCTCGTTTTTTTTACGGATTTACCGAGCTTAGATAATGTCCGGGTGGAATGCCGCGCGCACGTAATTTCGGGTAATAATTTCAGCCGAGATGTAGAGCAGAGATCCGCATTTTGTTGTGTTGTGTGTGCGAGTTGTCGGGAACTGGGATAGCATATTTCGCTGCAGAGTTCGTGATCGTTTGGGTTGTGAAAGATTTTGTGGTTGTTTTTGGTTATTTGATATTTAGATTTGTTTGTGTGTGTGTATGTTTTTTTTTTCTATTTGGGAGGGTTTCTTTCATGCCTTTGTTGTTGTTGTTGTTTTTTTTTTTAACGCGTTTATGCGCTATGCTTTTGTTGATGGGACGGGACGCGTTACCTGCATGGAGTCTGTGTGGAAACCCCGAGGAACGAGGCTGCGTCATAGGGTTTTTTTTTTTTTTTTTTTCTTCGGATAATTAGCATACATATAAGTGGTGGGTGGAGGAGAGGGAGGGGGATGGAGTGGAAGGGAGGGAGGAGAGGGAGGGGGGAAGTGGAAGGGAGGGAGGAAGGGAGAGCGAAAGGGAGAATGGGAGGGAGGGAGAGGAGAGGGGGGGGGGAAGGGAAGGGGAATGATGTAGGTCATTTGGGGGATGAAGGAGGGGTCGCATACCCCAAGGCGTGACGCGTGCCGTAGGGAGAAGAGGGGAGCCAGGAGAGGGGAGCCAGGAGAGGGGAGGGAGAGGCAGGGGAGGAGAGGGGAAGAGGAAGGTAAGGGTTCACTGTGGAAGGAACGTTTAAGTGTTTGCAGGGAAGAGAAGATGAGGATGCCATTGGCGGTCATGAAGGGAGCCGTTTGTGTGTGTGTGTGTGTGTATGTATGTGTGTATGTGTGTGTGTTCGTGCGTGTGCGTGCGTGTGTGTGCTTGTGCGCGCGTGCTTGAGAATATGAGCGCATGTGCATTGTGCATGCGTGGATATGTGTGTGAGTGTGAGTACTTGCGTTTGTGTGCAAGGGCTTATTTATGCATTGTTTTTTTATTGTACTATGTCCAGGGTGGAGTCGGTAGTTGTCCAAAGAGGACACGCCCGAACAAGGTCTGTAGACACCCTCGCTGCAGTCGCGCGTCAATCGTTTCCCTTGCGTCCGGGATAGAGTGCTTTGAAGCGACAACAGCGATTCTCTGTGTAGGGGAAAAGGCGCAAGAGAAAGAAAGAGCCCGAGGGGGCGTTGCGGGACGGGCGGGCAGAGGGGCGAGGGCAAGAGTTATGGGAAGGGCAGGGGAGGGCAATAAATGTACAGGTAGTGAGGGAATGCGGGGTATTCGTGGCGTACGGCGGGCGGTCCGCTTGTTCGCGTCCATGTATGGGTGATGCGCGAACTTACTTCCTGTACCGCACAGCACTCTCCCTGTTCTTACTGCCAGTCGGTCGTCTGCCCTTCTTACCCTACTGCGCTCCCCTTCGCGACTTTCCCCCTCTTCTCATCGTCACCTCCTCTCTGCTCTTGTTTATCTACCCTCTCCGTCACCCTTATCTCGCTGGCCGCTTCCTTCCTCTCTTCATCACAACGGCATCCTGTTTCGCTTCCCTGTCCCGCGTGGCGAGACTCGAAACCAGCTCACGTGTATTTATTCCAGATGATGTCACAGGGAAGCGCAGGAACAAGGCCGGGAAGCCTTAGGCCTTGCTTCACACGCTAAT
>NW_028234405.1:42249235-42269235 GCF_977035675.1 Penaeus japonicus
TTGAAATAATTTTTCTTAAATGCACTTTCGGAATGAGAGATTGCACCATTTGGTTGAACTGTTTTAATATTGATTAGTGGATTAATGATAATTAATTTGCATGGAGGTGAAAATTTGTATGTGAATATATATATGCATAACTTTCTTTTATAAATTTGTCTCTTTAAATTTTCATCCAGACACTAACATTGCATGAAAATAATTTTGAGGCTTTCATGACAATTTTACATGCAATTTTTAATTGAAAGATCTCATTTCCATGACCTAATAGGTAGAGGAGCTCCTGAAGCGACAGTCACTACAGTTTGAAGAGAAGCTCCTGCGGGCGGAGTTGGCTGCAGGGGAGAAGGAGAGAAAATTGATACAAGCCATGAAGGAGGAACAGAAGGAGAAGGGAAACCTGGGGGGGTCGTTGACAGAGCTAACACAGTCGCGCGATGCTCTGCTCAAGATGGTGGGCCAGTACAAGGGTATGCTAGCACAACTAGTTGGCGAGAAGGAGAAGGAAAAGCAGGGTGCAGAGGAGAGAATCAAGACCCTGGAGACGGAAAGAAACCAAGCCCTAGATGATTTAGCCAACGTGGAAAATGCATTTTCTGATGTACATAGGTATGTTGAAATCTTCTTATGGGAATCTCTGCATTTGGTATTTCCTCCTTAACCCACACTGGACGGGTGGTACAGTACTGTACCGCGCATTCAAAAGCCCAGTGGCCGGGCAGCACAGTATTGTGCCAGCCATTCAATTGATTTAGGCCTAATAATTCGAACGCCCCGGCATTGGGACATTCAAGGCTAGAATTCCCCTGTCGTGGATGGGTTAACCCATTTATGCCAGGGGCATTCTAGCCTTTTAGGCTTCAGGGCCGGGGCTCTCGAACGCTTAGGCCTAATACAGTTAAATGATAGACACCGTATGCCGTCATCCGCTGAATTGGCCTTGAATGTGCGGTACCACTAGTGTACCACCCATCCAGAAAGGGTTAATCATTTAATTTGAGAAAAGGTTTCTGAAGATAACATGACACGTGTGATATTTTATGGATTTGGATAGTGGAAAATATGTTGATATATGATCTTTATCATTTGAATGAAATTTGTAGAAGAACTGCTATCTTTATTGTACTGTAGTTGTTGTAAAGAAACTACTATTCTAGATACATTAGCTGTTCAATGAGTCATAATCAACATAAATGGTACCTAGTAACCACTCATAATGTAAACAGACATACTTGTTTTGTATCATGTATAAATTCAAGAAATGGGAAAATGATAGCAAATGTTCCTTTCCTCTGCAGGAAATATGAAAGAACAAAGCAGGTAGTTGACACACTAAGAAGAAATGAGGAAACCTTGCGTGGTGCTATTACAGACTATGAAACCAAATTACAGAAACAAGAGCAGAAGTTTATTGAATTCCAGAAACATGCAGAGGAGAAAATACAGTTGTAAGTTGCACTTTTCTTTCTTGATATTCCTCATAGATTCTAAAATATATAAATGATGCATAATTATTGATGATAACAAGAAAGGCTGTTATATTGACATAATTTATTTGATGCTTATGATGATATTTTATCGAGAATCTATATTAGAAAGTTCTGCATTTTGTCACAAAGATTTTTTTTTCTGTAGTACTTTAATTCTTTTGTATTACAAATTGACATGAAATATAATCATATACAATTCACATTGATAAGTTTATTTTTCTGTAACAGATTTAGTAGTATTAATAAATAAAGGTCTAATATGTTGCTGTCCATGGTAGCATATTTTTTCTTTTCTTTTCTTTTTTTTCTTTCCTTCATATCAATTATTTTGTACCTTTATAGATATCATACCAAAAGATATTTGGCACATATTCCTCCTCTTTCTTCTTCAGAGCAAATGAGGAATTTGAAACAATGAGGAAAGCAAATGAGCAAGAAATGACCAAAATGGCCGCCCTCCTGAAGAAAGCAGAAATGAAGATCGTTTCTCTTCAGGATGCCTTTGACAGGAAGACACGAGAGAACCAAGAACTAACACAGCTCTGTGATGACCTCATCAACAAAGTTGGAGGAACAAATTAACCATTGAAATTTAATTTTGTCCGGAAACAAATACAACTAATTAGGTTTAGACTGCTGCTGCCGAAACAGTTTTGAACGAGGGTCCGTTAAGATAAAGGCTCATCTCGTATTGTTGAAAGAGCAGCAACTGTGATCACTACCCCTCTGAGTTGCTTCACTCCGGGGATCTTTTTCCTACAGTAACAGATTGAACTGGTTTGATACATATTAAGATAATGGACAAAATGGAAGGATTTTTTGTAATTTCATTGTCATCATTCTTCTTTTGTATATTTCAACATGCGACCTGAAGTACCAATTGGATACTTTCTATTCTGACTCAAGTAACTTGCTTCATTGACACACTGAATGGTGTTGTTAGTGTGTGTGTCAGATAGTTTGATATATGTTGTACAAGGAGTCATGCAAAATATCAGGCCACCCAGTTAATAAATCTTGTGAATAGGAAAATTTAAAGCTTGCAGTGAGTTTGTTGATTGTATCTAAAGATTTGGCTTTTTGTCAGTTAATAAATAATACAATACTGATATCCTGCACTGATTGTCATTATGTGAATGCAATGTACATATCAATTAAGGAGAATATTGCCTGATAGGTTATACACTAATATAAACAAAAGAGAAATTAGTATAGCTGGGGAAGAAAGTAGCATTGATAACAGAATCTATATTATATATAATTACCAGTGTATTAAGCTGGAAAGCTTGTAAATAATGATAATTTTACACATTTCCATCACTACATCATTATATATCACTCGATTGTGACGCATTTGTGCGGTTCACAAATCAGTTTCTATGAAATTAAATTAATTTTGCCATTAAGCTGCTCTTCTATTGTAAAACGTGAAAGTTGTCAGTTTGAGAAATCAGCTGGAAACAAGCAAGAAGACAGAGCATGATAAATATGATTATCTCACACACTGAATAGTGTGTGGGGAAGTTTGCCATTATTTAAGCATTTGATAACTGATTCCAAACACTGGAATGCATGATTTGTACGAATAATATCTAATAATAGAGATAAAGAGTGTTATCCCTGATGTGAGTGTGACAGGTGACGAATGGTGTGAAGGGTAATAGGGCTGTGATAGTACACCATTTTTGTCTTTGATGAAATAGCTGCCAAAGGTCTGCTGATAAGAGTTTGCTTTTGTTTTATATTTTTATTGATAGATGCTTGAAGGTAGTCAGACCAAGCACAAATATTATTTCTCAGATATGCTTAATTTCTCTATGTTCAGTAAACACGACTGATGCCAATTCCATCCAGGGTTGACAAAAACATATATTTAATTTTTTTGGAATATTTGATTTCTAATTGGATAGACACAGGAGGTGTTCTTTTCATTTCCTTTGGTTGGGAATTTTTGCAGTAGGAACCCAGTCCTTTTTATTAGATATACAGTAAGCTGAAATGTTTATATTAAAGCTGAATAACAAAATAATTGGTTTAGAATGGAGATTTATTGTTATTAATCCTAAACAGTTCCTAGTCTCAAAAATAAATTGGTGTAGCTTTTACATCCTGCGCCTCATGTGAAATGATACAACACATTTTTCAACGTTCTTGAGAATCATGTAGAAGTCCAGATCCCTAAGCTTGAATTTGAATTTCAGTTCTGATAGCAAACTTATGAGATAGAAGCTCAAATTCAGTGTTTGCAGTCAGCTTGCCAACTGATCTTATATATATACAGTGACTTGCTACATCAAAAATAGGTGCATGATGTTAGTAGGGATTGTATAAGTTTACATCAGCATTACATATTTGTTATTTTACTGTTAATTTGCAAAATTTGTGATCAGAAAGCGCACGAACTTGAATTCCTATTAGATGGAGTACCGTATTTGATGCGGTACTTTTATACAAACCAAAAAAAAAGCTAGGAAAAAAAAGCAATGTGCCTTATAATAAATGACTACTACATGGGAAATCTGAAAAAAAAAAATCCTTGATGAGGAAAAATCTCACCTTGTTATTGAAAAAAAGTAAAGGCACATGCACACAGACCAGTCAACAAAAGTATGCAGATTGCTTGTCAGTTAAGTATGTAAATGTATATGCAGAGTTCTTAGTTTCGAGGCTCATAGCCAAGATTATTTATGACTTCTAGAGAGATCCTAAGTTTATCATGTGACACTTCTTTATGTATTATAGATATTAAAATAAATTAACACACCATTTTATAATGTGTTATTTTCCCTTTTTACAAAGCTGATGTTTGATTATGTATTCATACTCTTATTCAAAGAAGAAAAAAAAGTGTGGAAAGTTTTGGATAGTTTTGCAGTTTAAATGTCTTATGAAGTTGTAGTGCACCATAACTATATTCTTCATTGGTCAGAGTCATGTGTTTGCTAAATGAAATCTATTGTACAAACCAGCACTTGTAATAAGTCAGTGATTCATTAAAAATGTTGTTATAAAGAGTAAATAAATGTTTGATAGTCTTATAAATGGATTATACCAAAGTAGCATTATCATTCATTAATGAAATATATCCCTGTTTATTCAAAGAATATTGAAAACAAAATTCACACTTAACATTTAAGTATTTTTACTTTTTTTTCCCACAAAATACTATAATAAAGTATCAAAAGGCACCACATTTCTAAGTGCTGCGAGGCCCTGAACACTTACAAACTTATATAATATTGTTTACACAGCTCAAGTTTTTTTTTTCTTTTCTTTTCTTTCACCTTTGCTTCTACTATTACACTACTGGCCAAAATTAACCGGCCACTATTTCACTTTTAGCTAAATTCTTATTCAAGGTTCAATTATTTGCCTGGCAATATTGCAAACGTAATGATATTGATAGAATATAAATAGCAATGTGTTGAGGGATAGTTTGATATATATTTAGGCTTATAATATCTCAGTTTGTCTAATAATATAGAGATTTTTGAATTGTGGAGCGAGAAACACTAAAAATTTACAGATTATTGGCAAACTTTGAGATTGCCAAACAGCTTCGTTTGGACTAGCCTCGCTTTGCTTTTGGATCCTTGTTGCCTGGATACTCATATCAAGCACCCAGTGACCAAGCTTCTGCAATTTTCATCGATTTTTCAACGTTTTTACTGCAATTTCTCGAATTTTTGTTGTAAGTAAATATTTTTTCATCTTGAAATTGTGTTTTAATTCTTATTTGAAGTTTTTGAGGCTTTAAATTGAAAATAGATCGTCTTAGGACACTTTTGCAAGACTTAGGCCTATTTAAAGATGATTTTGCTTGACAGGTGATGATGGCTCCAGTTCCTAGACTGAGTATTGAAGACAGGATGAGAGTAGTTGTTCTCCATGAGGAAGGCTACAGTTGCAATAAAATTGCCCAAAAGCTGAACATTGCAAGGTCCACTGCTCAGCAGATAGTGAAGAAGCACCAAGAAACAGGCACAGTGAAGGACAGGGAAGGCAGAGGCAGAAAGATGATCACCACAAAGAGAGAAGAAAGAGTAATCATCAAGGAAGCACTAAGAGACAGAAGGAAAACATCAAAGTCATTAGCAAATGAGCGAAGAGATAATTTTAATATCAATGTTAGTGACAGGACAGTTAGAAGAAGGCTTCTGCAAAGTGGATTAAAGTATTGCAGAGCAAAGAAGAAACCATTATTGACAGAGAAGGCAAGGAAGAAGAGACTGCAATGGGCAAAAGCGCACACTGGCCAGGATTGGAGCAAAGTTGTTTTTAGTGATGAGAGTAGATTTTGCCTTGTCAGTGACAGGCCAGTATCAGTAAGGAGGAGAAAGGGTGAGGAATACCTTCCTGAATGCCTTAATTCTACAATGAAACATGGAGGTGGTGGAATAATGGTCTGGGGCTGCATAACTAGCAAAGGAGTTGGCCGACTTTACAAGATTGATGGGACGGTGAATGGGGAATATTACATAAAAATTTTGAAATACTGTGCTATTCCATCTCTTAACCACCATTTTGAGGATGGAGAAGCAGTATTCCAACAGGATAATGCTCCCTGTCACACTGCCAAGGCTGTTCAAACTTGGATGACCAAGAATAAGCTGAAAGTTTTGCCGTGGCCAGGGAACAGCCCAGATATGAACCCCATAGAGCATGTTTGGGACTTTATTGATGATAAAATCAAGTCTGTTCATTTTAAAAACAAAGATGAACTATGGGAGAGAATAAAACTTGAGTGGAACAGAATTCCACTAGATTATTTGTCTAAGTTGTATGAAAGTATGAAACGCAGGGTAGATGCTGTTTTGAAATGTAAAGGTGGTTCAACCAGATATTAGCATCTTATATCATGTTAAATATGTTTAAATTGTTCCATATGACCTCTCTGATCCTTTATTGACTGTTTGTAATAAGAAAAGCATTAAAGATCCTGATAATTTTATAGTTTTAATAAGAAAATTTCCTAATTTCTTGGTTTTCGAGGGGCGGCCAGTTAATTTTGGCCAGTAGTGTATATTGTGTGACAAGAAGGTAAAGGATAAAGGTTAAATAAATTTCATATATATTCAACAATCATTTATTTCAAATATCTCTATTTCTAATACTTGTAGTACACAGCCTAATAAAGTATTTAGAAATGAACAAACAAATGTATAAAGAATTTTAACCTGACTTAGAATACCTATACAGAAGTTTATATTGTAAGCATATAATGGAGTACTCTTTTCGTCATTTTTTGTTCAAAGAAAAAGAACAGAAATGAAAACATAATTATTCTTTTACTGAGCACTATTAAATAGATTACCATGTAATTTTGTGTTTACTATTATCATTATTTCCTATGTATGTGTGTGAATGTGTCTATGTGTACATTTATATTAGTGAAGTTTTTTGTTTGATTGTTTTTTTCTCTTCCATCTTAATTGATATGCACTCCAGTTACTATGACATTGCATTTATCATCTAAGAGCAATATATAAACATTTCAGAATATTTGGTATATTGTATATTTTTTAAAAAAGGCACAAGGCCTGTAATGAAAGTGTACAAGAAACTATCATTGATCTCTGTTTTATCTTTTAACTATATATATAAGGCATTTTTATGACAAATAGTAATCAGATTGACAGTTATCTAAAGGCAGATATTTTCATAATGCCTAAATAAAGTATAAATATGTATTTCTAATCAACAGCTGCAATTTGTAAATTATTCATGGACACTATCAATTTCTGACAAACATGCTTGTTTCGGAATTTTGGGCAGTCTCTCTCCAGCACTTCTTTCAAGATATCTGGTGAAACCTTCCCCATCTCTTGTAAGGCATCTGAAAAGACCACTTGGAATTAAGAAAAGCATACAGTGTCAATGGTTTAAAAAGCATATGTTGACCCATTCACGACGGGAAGTATTTTCGCCTACTCCTGTTCCCGCTGGGAAGATAGCTAGCAAGTGACGCTTCGTGCCAGGGTGTTTTCCCTCTGCACGGGGCCGCACTGAATTTCTCAGAGCATATTTCATCCACCCTATCCTTATGATTTGCATGATTGCCTACAATGTAAAGGCACATAAAAATCTTGCCATGTTATTTTAGTCAAAAAACATGTTACAGCAATGCTTTTCTCATGTTATTTTATTGTACTTTGCCTACATTCTTCACTTCTATGTGATAATACCAGTGGAAAGTAGAGGCAGTCTTTTAGTGGGGCATCATAAAACATGTTTTATTCTTAACCTTTTTAACTACCAAAATGAAAAGAACAAAATAAATAATCATACATGTTACATACGAGTATGTACATGTGCCTCATGACGTGATGTGATATCATAGGTAGTCAACAAATTAGAAGTAGTATTACATAAGTAATTTTTTTATTACATTTTATTTCTTGGCCAATCACATTTGATTTTACAGTGTTTTTTCAACTCAGATCTTTTTAATCAACTGATCAAGAAGCAGAAATTGATGGCAAAAATATCACGTAGTTTTCTGTGATGTCAGTTTTCTAAACGTTATATCACATTTTGTGACATTCAAACACCTAAACTAAGGTAACAGAGTCTAAGAAATTATGAAAATTTTTTCTTAAATATGAACAATCTAGCATTCTATTGCTGACGTTTCAGCACATCAGAACTCAGCGAGAAAATGCACGTCTCAAGACATCACCCGGGTCCAGGGATATTTTCTGACCAGATCATGGGACATCAACTGGCATGAATGGGTTAAAAAAAAAAAAAAAAAAAAAAAAAAAAACATAAAAAACAGGGCAAACCATATTATGGATCTACATACCTGAGACAGCTCCTTGTAATACTGTTGCAGCCTCATACAGGTCTCTTAGCCTAGCTGTCTGTATGCGAGGATCGTAATTCTCTGGTAACTGCTTAAACAGAGCAGTCAAGACTCTTGCTGATTTCTGGCGTATGACTGCATTTACATCATCAAATCTTTTGACCAACTCTGGAAATAATAGAAAAAGAATGTCTTCTTGATCAATTGCTCCTTGATAAATAAAGTTAGCAATATATGATATACATGTACAATGAACAAATCTTTTATATATGGTTATGTTAAGGACATTTGTCAATAAGCATATTGCAGAAAATTAACAATTTTCAATGAGTCATAATCAACATAAATGGTACCTAGTAACCACTCATAATGTAAACAGACATACTTGTTTTGTATCATTTATAAATTCAAGAAATGGGAAAATGATAGCAAATGTTCCTTTCCTCTGCAGGAAATATGAAAGAACAAAGCAGGTAGTTGACACACTGAGAAGAAATGAGGAAACCTTGCGTGGTGCTATTACAGACTATGAAACCAAATTACAGAAACAAGAGCAGAAACATGCAGAGGAGAAAATACAGTTGTAAGTTGCACTTTTCTTTCTTGATATTCCTCATAGATTCTAAAATATATAAATGATGCATAATTATTGATGATAACAAGAAAGGCTGTTATATTGACATAATTTATTTGATGCTTATGATGATATTTTATCGAGAATCTATATTAGAAAGTTCTGCATTTTGTCACAAAGATTTTTTTTTCTGTAGTACTTTAATTCTTTTGTATTACAAATTGACATGAAATATAATCATGAACAATTCACATTGATAAGTTTATTTTTCTGTGACAGATTTAGTAGTATTAATAAGGTCTAATATGTTGCTGTCCATGGTAGCATATTTTTTCTTTTCTTTTCTTTTTTTTCTTTTCTTCATATCAATTATTTTGTACCTTTATAGATATCATACCAAAAGATATTTGGCACATATTCCTCCTCTTTCTTCTTCAGAGCAAATGAGGAATTTGAAACAATGAGGAAAGCAAATGAGCAAGAAATGACCAAAATGGCCGCCCTCCTGAAGAAAGCAGAAATGAAGATCGTTTCTCTTCAGGATGCCTTTGACAGGAAGACACGAGAGAACCAAGAACTAACACAGCTCTGTGATGACCTCATCAACAAAGTTGGAGGAACAAATTAACCATTGAAATTTAATTTTGTCCGGAAACAAATACAACTAATTAGGTTTAGACTGCTGCTGCCGAAACAGTTTTGAACGAGGGTCCGTTAAGATAAAGGCTCATCTCGTATTGTTGAAAGAGCAGCAACTGTGATCACTACCCCTCTGAGTTGCTTCACTCCGGGGATCTTTTTCCTACAGTAACAGATTGAACTGGTTTGATACATATTAAGATAATGGACAAAATGGAAGGATTTTTTGTAATTTCATTGTCATCATTCTTCTTTTGTATATTTCAACATGCGACCTGAAGTACCAATTGGATACTTTCTATTCTGACTCAAGTAACTTGCTTCATTGACACACTGAATGGTGTTGTTAGTGTGTGTGTCAGATAGTTTGATATATGTTGTACAAGGAGTCATGCAAAATATCAGGCCACCCAGTTAATAAATCTTGTGAATAGGAAAATTTAAAGCTTGCAGTGAGTTTGTTGATTGTATCTAAAGATTTGGCTTTTTGTCAGTTAATAAATAATACAATACTGATATCCTGCACTGATTGTCATTATGTGAATGCAATGTACATATCAATTAAGGAGAATATTGCCTGATAGGTTATACACTAATATAAACAAAAGAGAAATTAGTATAGCTGGGGAAGAAAGTAGCATTGATAACAGAATCTATATTATATATAATTACCAGTGTATTAAGCTGGAAAGCTTGTAAATAATGATAATTTTACACATTTCCATCACTACATCATTATATATCACTCGATTGTGACGCATTTGTGCGGTTCACAAATCAGTTTCTATGAAATTAAATTAATTTTGCCATTAAGCTGCTCTTCTATTGTAAAACGTGAAAGTTGTCAGTTTGAGAAATCAGCTGGAAACAAGCAAGAAGACAGAGCATGATAAATATGATTATCTCACACACTGAATAGTGTGTGGGGAAGTTTGCCATTATTTAAGCATTTGATAACTGATTCCAAACACTGGAATGCATGATTTGTACGAATAATATCTAATAATAGAGATAAAGAGTGTTATCCCTGATGTGAGTGTGACAGGTGACGAATGGTGTGAAGGGTAATAGGGCTGTGATAGTACACCATTTTTGTCTTTGATGAAATAGCTGCCAAAGGTCTGCTGATAAGAGTTTGCTTTTGTTTTATATTTTTATTGATAGATGCTTGAAGGTAGTCAGACCAAGCACAAATATTATTTCTCAGATATGCTTAATTTCTCTATGTTCAGTAAACACGACTGATGCCAATTCCATCCAGGGTTGACAAAAACATATATTTAATTTTTTAGGAATATTTGATTTCTAATTGGATAGACACAGGAGGTGTTCTTTTCATTTCCTTTGGTTGGGAATTTTTGCAGTAGGAACCCAGTCCTTTTTATTAGATATACAGTAAGCTGAAATGTTTATACTAAAGCTGAATAACAAAATAATTGGTTTAGAATGGAGATTTATTGTTATTAATCCTAAACAGTTCCTAGTCTCAAAAATAAATTGGTGTAGCTTTTACATCCTGCGCCTCATGTGAAATGATACAACACATTTTTCAACGTTCTTGAGAATCATGTAGAAGTCCAGATCCCTAAGCTTGAATTTGAATTTCAGTTCTGATAGCAAACTTATGAGATAGAAGCTCAAATTCAGTGTTTGCAGTCAGCTTGCCAACTGATCTTATATATATACAGTGACTTGCTACATCAAAAATAGGTGCATGATGTTAGTAGGGATTGTATAAGTTTACATCAGCATTACATATTTGTTATTTTACTGTTAATTTGCAAAATTTGTGATCAGAAAGCGCACGAACTTGAATTCCTATTAGATGGAGTACCGTATTTGATGCGGTACTTTTATACAAACCAAAAAAAAAGCTAGGAAAAAAAAGCAATGTGCCTTATAATAAATGACTACTACATGGGAAATCTGAAAAAAAAAAAATCCTTGATGAGGAAAAATCTCACCTTGTTATTGAAAAAAAGTAAAGGCACATGCACACAGACCAGTCAACAAAAGTATGCAGATTGCTTGTCAGTTAAGTATGTAAATGTATATGCAGAGTTCTTAGTTTCGAGGCTCATAGCCAAGATTATTTATGACTTCTAGAGAGATCCTAAGTTTATCATGTGACACTTCTTTATGTATTATAGATATTAAAATAAATTAACACACCATTTTATAATGTGTTATTTTCCCTTTTTACAAAGCTGATGTTTGATTATGTATTCATACTCTTATTCAAAGAAGAAAAAAAAGTGTGGAAAGTTTTGGATAGTTTTGCAGTTTAAATGTCTTATGAAGTTGTAGTGCACCATAACTATATTCTTCATTGGTCAGAGTCATGTGTTTGCTAAATGAAATCTATTGTACAAACCAGCACTTGTAATAAGTCAGTGATTCATTAAAAATGTTGTTATAAAGAGTAAATAAATGTTTGATAGTCTTATAAATGGATTATACCAAAGTAGCATTATCATTCATTAATGAAATATATCCCTGTTTATTCAAAGAATATTGAAAACAAAAGTCACACTTAAAATTTAAGTATTTTTACTTTTTTTTCCCACAAAATACTATAATAAAGTATCAAAAGGCACCACATTTCTAAGTGCTGCGAGGCCCTGAACACTTACAAACTTATATAATATTGTTTACACAGCTCAAGTTTTTTTTTTCTTTTCTTTTCTTTCACCTTTGCTTCTACTATTATACTGTGTGACAAGAAGGTAAAGGATAAAGGTTAAATAAATTTCATATATATTCAACAATCATTTATTTCAAATATCTCTTTTTCTAATACTTGTAGTACACAGCCTAATAAAGTATTTAGGAATGAACAAACAAATGTATAAAAAAATTTAACCTGACTTAGAATACCTATACAGAAGTTTATATTGTAAGCATATAATGGAGTACTCTTTTCGTCATTTTTTGTTCAAAGAAAAAGAACAGAAATGAAAACATAATTATTCTTTTACTGAGCACTATTAAATAGATTACCATGTCATTTTGTGTTTACTATTATCATTATTTCCTATGTATGTGTGTGAATGTGTCTATGTGTACATTTATATTAGTGAAGTTTTTTGTTTGATTGTTTTTTTCTTTTCCATCTCAATTGATATGCACTCCAGTTACTATGACATTGCATTTATCATCTAAGAGCAATATATAAACATTTCAGAATATTTGATATATTGTATATTTTTTAAAAAAGGCACAAGGCCTGTAATGAAAGTGTACAAGAAACTATCATTGATCTCTGTTTTATCTTTTAACTATATATATAAGGCATTTTTATGACAAATAGTAATCAGATTGACAGTTATCTAAAGGCAGATATTTTCATAATGCCTAAATAAAGTATAAATATGTATTTCTAATCAACAGCTGCAATTTGTAAATTATTCATGGACACTATCAATTTCTGACAAACATGCTTGTTTCGGAATTTTGGGCAGTCTCTCTCCAGCACTTCTTTCAAGATATCTGGTGAAACCTTCCCCATCTCTTGTAAGGCATCTGAAAAGACCACTTGGAATTAAGAAAAGCATACAGTGTCAATGGTTTAAAAAGCATATGTTGACCCATTCACGACGGGAAGTATTTTCGCCTACTCCTGTTCCCGCTGGGAAGATAGCTAGCAAGTGACGCTTCGTGCCAGGGTGGTTTCCCTCTGCACGGGGCCGCACTGAATTTCTCAGAGCATATTTCATCCACCCTATCCTTATGATTTGCATGATTGCCTACAATGTAAAGGCACATAAAAATCTTGCCATGTTCAGTTATTTTAGTCAAAAAACATGTTACAGCAATGCTTTTCTCATGTTATTTTATTGTACTTTGCCTACATTCTTCACTTCTATGTGATAATACCAGTGGAAAGTAGAGGCAGTCTTTTAGTGGGGCATCATAAAACATGTTTTATTCTTAACCTTTTTAACTACCAAAATGAAAAGAACAAAATAAATAATCATACATGTTACATACGAGTATGTACATGTGCCTCATGACGTGATGTGATATCATAGGTAGTCAACAAATTAGAAGTAGTATTACATTAGTAATTTTTTTATTACATTTTATTTCTTGGCCAATCACATTTGATTTTACAGTGTTTTTTCAACTCAGATCTTTTTAATCAACTGATCAAGAAGCAGAAATTGATGGCAAAAATATCACATAGTTTTCTGTGATGTCAGTTTTCTAAACGTTATATCACATTTTGTGACATTCAAACACCTAAACTAAGGTAACAGAGTCTAAGAAATTATGAAAATTTTTTCTTAAATATGAACAATCTAGCATTCTATTGCTGACGTTTCAGCACATCAGAACTCAGCGAGAAAATGCACGTCTCAAGACATCACCCGGGTCCAGGGATATTTTCTGACCAGATCATGGGACATCAATTGGCATGAATGGGTTAAAAAAAAAAAAAAAAGAAAAGAAAAAAAAAAAAACATAAAAAACAGGGCAAACCATATTATGGATCTACATACCTGAGACAGCTCCTTGTAATATTTCATCAGGGTCATCTAAAAATACTGTTGCAGCCTCATACAGGTCTCTTAGCCTAGCTGTCTGTATGCGAGGATCGTAATTCTCTGGTAACTGCTTAAACAGAGCAGTCAAGACTCTTGCTGATTTCTGGCGTATGACTGCATTTACATCATCAAATCTTTTGACCAACTCTGGAAATAATAGAAAAAGAATGTCTTCTTGATCAATTGCTCCTTGATAAATAAAGTTAGCAATATATGATATACATGTACAATGAACAAATCTTTTATATATGGTTATGTTAAGGACATTTGTCAATAAGCATATTGCAGAAAATTAACATACTATCGGCCAAAGTATGCAATGTATCAGAATCAATCAGCTGAGGAAAGTAGTTGACAACGCTCATGACAACTTCGCTAGAAAGGAGGCGAGTATCTTCGGAATCATCTTCAGTAAGGGCTGGGATGAGGGCAAGGCAACATTGTACCTCTGCAAAATAAGAATAAAAATGTTTTTCAGCATTCCCTTTATTAGCCAAGACATGTATTCTACTTTGGCCAATGCCTGGACACTATCAAACTCTCTACTTTTTTTTCTTTAACAAACATCATATCAAGAAAGGAATGGGTGTATCTTTTACTCAGTCTAAAAGATATTAAAATGTATTACCTTCCAACACCTTCTTATTCATTACTTCAGCCTGACACACGGAAACAAGGCAAGAAACAGCTGCTGTTCTTAATGCAGCGGCAGTGCTTCCAGCGTGCCATGGGAGATGTGGCTTCACTATATCTGAAATTAATTTATAGCCTTTTGTTATTTCATCAATTTTATAAGAAAACTATTGATGGCATAATCATTATCCAATTACATATAATGGTCTAGGTAAGCAATTCTTGACCTAAAGGGCACAAGTCGAGAAAAGAGCCAGTTTTTCCAATTATACTTAGAATTTTCATGTTAAGTGTTGTGTGTATTACTTATACAAAATTCTTTGCAGATTAATGATGCCAAAAACATTAGTTTTGTTTAATATTTCATTATAACTCTGGAGAGTATAAAATAATTTGTTTGAAGATATGAGGGGGTGGAGGGAAGAATCAGCTACTGCAGGGGGTGCAATGTTAAAAAGGTTAAGAACCACTCCTCTAGTACAAATATCAGAAATAAAACAAGTAATAACAATTAAATTAATTATCCTTTCAAATTCCCTTACCAATATGTAGGAACTTAAAAATTCTCTATGCAGAAATCTACATAATACGACACCTACCAGACAGTATTACAGGAAGGAATGTCTCTAGCTCTCCATTTGAATCCAAGGGATGATCCTCTTGTTTTAAAAGGTGATACAGTTTTATTAGGCACTTCAGGCTTACAAAAGGGTCCTGTTTCTTGGGAACACAATTACACAAGATGCCCACTATCCGTTCCAAGCGACACCCTAGTGACTGACCTGTGGGAATAAAATCAATTATAAGTTGTATCATAAACATTCACAGAACCATCAGCATAATGAGTCAGTTGTCAAAAATAATATTAAGGGTTATTTTAAACAGAATTAGAAATAAAATTAATGAACACATACCAGAAGAGCAATGTGGATTCAGAAAAGGGAAAGGAACTACAAATGCTATATTTTTACTAAGAACAGTAATAGAAAGGGCAATAGAAATGCAAAAAGACTTGTACATAGGTTTCACTGATCTTGAAAAAGCTTTTGACACGGTAAGGCATGAAGAAATTATCATTATGCTTGAAAACATAGGGATGGATAAAAAGGATGTAAGATTAATAGCTAATTTATATTGGGACCAAAAAGCGAATGTGGAAATTGGAAATGAAACGACTGAATGGATAAACATAAAGAGAGGAGTGAGACGGGTGCATTCTCTCCCCAGATCTCTTTTCACTCTATGGACAAAAGTGCATACAAGACATCGAAGAAATGGATGGAATCAAAATAGGGGGAATGAATGTAAATAATACACGATATGCAGATGATACAGCATTAATTGCTGACTCTGAGGAAAAACTACAAAGTCTGATGGAAGGATTAAGCACTGCAAGCAACAATAGAGGTCTAAAAATAAATTTTAATAAAACAGAGGTAATGGGCATAACAAAAAGAAAGGAACAATTGAGTGTACAAATTAACATAGATGGGAATGAAATAAAACAAGTAAATAAATTCCAATACCTCGAAAGTCTAATAACAGAAGATGGTGTAGGTGATCAAGAAATAAAGAAGAGAATTGGCATAGCAAAATATGCCTTTGGAAATTTGAAAAAAGTGGTAACAAACATAGGAATAGGAATAAATATTAGAGCTAGATTAGTAAAATGCTTTGTGTGGTCTACTTTGTTGTATGGTTGTGAAACTTGGACTATGAAGAAAAATATAGTGAAGAAACTAGAAGCCTTTGAAATGTGGTGCCTTAGAAGAATGATGAGAATTCTTTGGACTGAGAGAGTATCAAATGAGGAAGTCATGAGAAGAGCAGGAGCGAGACGAGAAATTTTAAGTGAAATAACGAAAAGACAGATGCAATTTATTGGACACGTGATGCCTGCAAAAAAAATTGAATATGATTGTATGACGGGAAAGATTGAAGGAAAGAGAGCATGAGGAAGACAAAGAAAGAAGTTCATAGAATGCTTGGTAGAACGAATAGGAAGAGGATTGAGAGTTGTGGATGTTCTCAGAATGATGGAAGACCGGGAAGAAAGGCGGGCCATGATCGCCAACGTCATAAGACAGGCACTGCAGTAAAGTAAAGTAAATCATAAACATTAATGTTCCTTCTTTTACCAGATTACTCAATACATAAAACTTACAATTGAAAGACTGTTATTACTTTGAATACTCTCCCCAACATCAAAATGATCTTTCAAACATAAATTAGGCCACATAACTTGACCCTCAATATTTCAGTAAAGGAAGACTATATTTAATTAGTAGATATGAAAGACTGCAATGAATAAATTTATATCAGAACACCACAAGTAATGAACTTCTTAACTGAAAACCTGTGTATCTTCAATATTCACTGACATCCCATCCTACTTTTAGCTTGCATGCATTTTGAATTATGGCACTACAAGAGTTTTTAACATATCAACCTTATAAAGTGCTAAAAAACATTTAGGATTCTATAATAATGATTCAAAAGCAGACATAAATATGCAGATAGCTTTCCTGCTATCTACTTCTCCTACTCTACTAACATATATTCATCCTATTCATTATATTTTACTTTCACATTTCAGATTCATTGCATTGATAATGGCTGCCATAGAGTGGAGACCATGGATCTACAATAAAGCAACTAATTTTTTCTTACAGATTGTGTACACTCTTAACAAAAATGTCTAAATTTCTTTACTTACCAGCAAGTTCTAGCAAGCCCAAAAATATCATAAAATGTGGAGTGTGCTCAGTCCATGAAGAAGCTGTTGTACAGATGGTATCCAAAATTGCACTTAAATGGAGATCGTATAACTTGTATACATTGTCCAGTCCACTCCTTTTTGCAAGAATATCTAACTGTTCTTGGGCAATACTGACTGTATCCTGCTCCTCTGATGTTGATGCAATATAGAGTAAAACTGAGAAAATGCTGTAGCTACTGTCTGTTGGATCACATTTTTCTATTAGGACTTGAATTATCTGTAACAAAGCACTCTGGTGTCCAGGATTCATGACATGAGACACATCCTCGTTGGACAGGGTTTCGGCAATATTTGTCATGCTCTCTTGTAGGAGAGCAGACGGCGTTCCACGAGCTAGGGCACTTAGGACGATCAGTGGACGCTCGCCGTACTCTCCTCCACTAAGCCTTGGTAAGATTAATGGAAGATATGTGGTGGGAGGAACAAAGTAGCCAAGTAATTCACTGCACTCAACAACCTGTAACCAGAAGAAACCTGTCAAGTATATTGCATAGATACCTAATGTACCTATTCTAAAAGGCACACAAAAAAATCCAAGAATAAAGCATGCTGTATGAAACATCTATGAAAAACTGCTGAACATATACCTATCTCCCGGCGCAGGTTCAAGTCCCGGTCAGGGAGGTAAAATTTGTATTTCTATATTCAATGTTTGTTGCATTCTACCATTTTTCTCATGTGTGTGAATGTTCCTCATTCTTTTAATTAGCATGAAAATTTAATTGACATAAAAATAAGAAAGGAAAAATATCTCTCTTAAAATGAGGAATGCTTTTGGGTAATGGTTTTTATATTGGT
Source organism: Penaeus japonicus (assembly GCF_977035675.1). NCBI lineage: Eukaryota > Metazoa > Arthropoda > Malacostraca > Decapoda > Penaeidae > Penaeus > Penaeus japonicus. Next base: position 42,267,501 of record NW_028234405.1, read on the forward strand.
GACATTTTATATGTGATAAGTAGCACATGTACACCATCTTTGAGGAAAGATCATTAACCCAATGCGGACGGGTGATATTTTATTTTAGAGTAAGGCAGCTTCACACAACATACTTCGACTCTTCCCACTCTCATTCAGTCATTCATTGTAAAACTAGAACCATTTTTGTGTTTTCATTTTAGTGTGTTTTATTGTGTTTAGAGACTTATATGTGTCATATGACAGGCTCTATCAATGCTGCAGTTGACTAAAATTTTAGTATAGATTCCACATCAGCTCATTATTTTCTTTACACTCGGTGTGATAGAAATATTACTGTTTTATGGGCAGACAAAAAGCAACTTTATTTTTTCATATTCATCTATTGTCATGAATGAATAAGAAACATATAATCATCTACGAAGAAGAAAACATGAAGAGGCAGGGAAGAGGAAGGAAACCTGTGCTTATGACTGTGAGTGCCACAGGAAAAGGCATCCCTACTGGCACAGGGGCACATTGTAGACACTGGGCATTGGTTTGAGTCATCTTCCTCTTCTCATTCTGCCTGTACATTCTTCATCTGCGGTACTTTAGAGCAAGAGGTCAGCATCTTGCTATGTGCCATTGCTCTATAAAGATAGTGCTTGCTAGAGACCGTGGATGAGTGCCATTCAAAGGCTCTCTCACCTGCTGGTGCTAGAAGAAAGTGGTGCCATCTAAGTTTTGGATATTAGGTTTGCCTAATATTACAGTAATCATAGTAGTTATGACTGTAATAGTCATCCACACTCACTCCTTATTCATAGCACAGTAAAATAGCACAGTGATTCAAAATTCCTGAATGTCATGTACGTCATGACGCCTGTCGTCAGGCCAAAGCTCCTGCGTCATTTACGTCATGACACCCGTCCGCAATGGGTTAATAAACCTCCCTATATTTCTTGTCTGAGGGAAACTTACATCACTGCTTTAGGTAGGGCTGAAGATAATATAATTATGTAATGTGTACTTGACATAATGTACTGGTAATACTGCATATCTAATGATATAGCTACACGGATATAACTTTCTTTTCATGACTTTTTGCAAGGCAAATTATTTGTCTGTAAATAAATATTTCTGTTTATTCCAGTTCTAATTTTACTGTGGCATTCTCTTTTCTCTTATTTTTCCAATTCATGAAAAACAATAATATCCAAGTAAACTTTCAGTTAATTTTCAGACTGACCATTTTAACAATGACATAAATTAAGTCAATGAAGACTGTTTTCCTCTATAAGTGGAAGTAAGACTAGTTTGAGTATATAAAGACACTGCAGGTTTGGAAACCACTAATTTCATGTCCTATATCTTATATGAAAGAAAGATAAAAAAAAAAAGAACACCTCACCTGCTTTACAACACTGGACTCCTTATCTGATGAAGCCAAAACAAGCCCTTCTAGAATTTTCTCCACATACTGAGTTATTCCAGACTCAGCATTTACCACAAGAGTTGTCAAGAGTTTGGCAGCTTGCAGTCTTGGTCCTGCCTGCCAGTCATCCATATCAGTCAGCAAGCCCGGCAACATGTGGTATAGGCTCTTTTGCACCAAAGTACGACATCCAACACCTGAACGCTTTTCTGAAAGTCAAAGAAAAAACGGAAAAGTTTGAATCACTGCTTGCTATCTATATCTGTATGTGTAAGTGTGATCCTGTTATGTGTAAAGAAAACATTGTTAAGGAAGTGAAATACATAAAATGTGTGCAAA
>NW_028234405.1:42284235-42289235 GCF_977035675.1 Penaeus japonicus
TGGAGGGGTGACAGGGAAAGGGTTAAGCCAGCTTCAAAATGTTTTTCATAATATCATAGCTACATAAGAACATGTTGCAAACTTCCAAGACGATCACAGAATAAAAAATATTTTGATCCTTCACCAAAAAATTAGCAGAATCCGAGCAGAAAACACTCTAGGTCTCTCTCGCCTAGTTCCTAGATGGTGTGCCTAGGCCTTAATGAAAGGGTGATAGCTCCCAACTTGAGCCTGGTTTCAGAGTAGAAAAACAGCTTAAAGCATATAAAAAAATGGTTTGATAGAAGTACCGGATCAGATCATGTGACTCTGTCGGATGATTGACAGGCCGAGATATGGCTGTTGGGTTGGGGATTCACACCTTGTCATCACAGTCTTCAGGCACAAGATTATGCTTACTCGCTGCCGGCTCCTCTTTGCCTGGCATACGAGCAATTCCAATATTTATGTCCTCACAAGAACGAATAATAAAAATTTATCTAAAATATTTTTATTCTAGCGTGTTCTCTAACCCTTTCTTAGTAAATCTGGCTACTCAAATTAAGCTAAATTCTACTATTTAAATTTTTTAAAAAATCAAAGACCTGTGACAGCTAGAAAAATGTTCGCCTCTGGAGGGGTGACAGGGAAAGGGTTAAGCCAGCTTCAAAATGTTTTTCATAATATCATAGCTACATAAGAACATGTTGCAAACTTCCAAGACGATCACAGAATAAAAAATATTTTGATCCTTCACCAAAAAATTAGCAGAATCCGAGCAGAAAACACTCTAGGTCTCTCTCGCCTAGTTCCTAGATGGTGTGCCTAGGCCTTAATGAAAGGGTGATAGCTCCCAACTTGAGCCTGGTTTCAGAGTAGAAAAACAGCTTAAAGCATATAAAAAAATGGTTTGATAGAAGTACCGGATCAGATCATGTGACTCTGTCGGATGATTGACAGGCCGAGATATGGCTGTTGGGTTGGGGATTCACACCTTGTCATCACAGTCTTCAGGCACAAGATTATGCTTACTCGCTGCCGGCTCCTCTTTGCCTGGCATACGAGCAATTCCAATATTTATGTCCTCACAAGAACGAATAATAAAAATTTATCTAAAATATTTTTATTCTAGCGTGTTCTCTAACCCTTCCTTAGTAAATCTGGCTACTAAAATTAACGTAAATTCTACTATTTGAATTTCTAAAAAATCAAAGACCTGTGACAGCTAGAAAAATGTTCGCCTCTGGAGGGGTGACAGGGAAAGGGTTAAGCCAGCTTCAAAATGTTTTTCATAATATCATAGCTACATAAGAACATGTTGCAAACTTCCAAGACGATCACAGAATAAAAAATATTTTGATCCTTCACCAAAAAATTAGCAGAATCCGAGCAGAAAACACTCTAGGTCTCTCTCGCCTAGTTCCTAGATGGTGTGCCTAGGCCTTAATGAAAGGGTGATAGCTCCCAACTTGAGCCTGGTTTCAGAGTAGAAAAACAGCTTAAAGCATATAAAAAAATGGTTTGATAGAAGTACCGGATCAGATCATGTGACTCTGTCGGATGATTGACAGGCCGAGATATGGCTGTTGGGTTGGGGATTCACACCTTGTCATCACAGTCTTCAGGCACAAGATTATGCTTACTCGCTGCCGGCTCCTCCTTGCCTGGCATACGAGCAATTCCAATATTTATGTCCTCATAAAAACGAATAATGAAAAATTATCAAAAATATTTTTATTCTAGCGTGTTCTCTAAACCTTCCTTAGTAAATCTAGCTACTCAAATTAACGTAAATTCTACTATTTAAATTTTTAAAAAATCAAAGACCTATGACAGCTAGAAAAATGTTCACCTCTGGAGGGGTGACAGGGAAAGGGTTAAGCCAGCTTCAAAATGTTTTTCATAATATCATAGCTACATAAGAACATGTTGCAAACTTCCAAGACGATCACAGAAAAAATATTTTGATCCTTCACCAAAAAATTAGCAGAATCCGAGCAGAAAACACTCTAGGTCTCTCTCGCCTAGTTCCTAGATGGTGTGCCTAGGCCTTAATGAAAGGGTGATAGCTCCCAACTTGAGCCTGGTTTCAGAGTAGAAAAACAGCTTAAAGCATATAAAAAAATGGTTTGATAGAAGTACCGGATCAGATCATGTGACTCTGTCGGATGATTGACAGGCCGAGATATGGCTGTTGGGTTGGGGATTCACACCTTGTCATCACAGTCTTCAGGCACAAGATTATGCTTACTCGCTGCCGGCTCCTCTTTGCCTGGCATACGAGCAATTCCAATATTTATGTCCTCACAAGAACGAATAATAAAAATTTATCTAAAATATTTATTCTAGCGTGTTCTCTAACCCTTTCTTAGTAAATCTGGCTACTCAAATTAAGCTAAATTCTACTATTTAAATTTTTTAAAAAATCAAAGACCTGTGACAGCTAGAAAAATGTTCGCCTCTGGAGGGGTGACAGGGAAAGGGTTAAGCCAGCTTCAAAATGTTTTTCATAATATCATAGCTACATAAGAACATGTTGCAAACTTCCAAGACGATCACAGAATAAAAAATATTTTGATCCTTCACCAAAAAATTAGCAGAATCCGAGCAGAAAACACTCTAGGTCTCTCTCGCCTAGTTCCTAGATGGTGTGCCTAGGCCTTAATGAAAGGGTGATAGCTCCCAACTGAGCTGGTTTCAGAGTAGAAAAACAGCTTAAAGCATATAAAAAAATGGCTTGATAGAGGTACAGGATCAGATCGTGTGACTCTGTCGGGTGAGTGACAGGCCGAGATATGGCTGTTGGTTGGGGATTCACTCATTGTCATCACAGTCATCAGGCACAAGATTATGCTTACTCGCTGAAGGCGACTCTTTGCCTGGCAAACGAGCAATAACAATATTTAGGACCTAACAAAAACGAATAATAAAAATTTATCTAAAATATTTTATTCTAGCGTGTTCTCTAACCCTTTCTTAGTAAATCTGGCTACTCAAATTAAGCTAAATTCTACTATTTAAATTTTTAAAAAAATCAAAGACCTGTGACAGCTAGAAAAATGTTCGCCTCTGGAGGGGTGACAGGGAAAGGGTTAAGCCAGCTTCAAAATGTTTTTCATAATATCATAGCTACATAAGAACATGTTGCAAACTTCCAAGACGATCACAGAATAAAAAATATTTTGATCCTTCACCAAAAAATTAGCAGAATCCGAGCAGAAAACACTCTAGGTCTCTCTCGCCTAGTTCCTAGATGGTGTGCCTAGGCCTTAATGAAAGGGTGATAGCTCCCAACTTGAGCCTGGTTTCAGAGTAGAAAAACAGCTTAAAGCATATAAAAAAATGGTTTGATAGAAGTACCGGATCAGATCATGTGACTCTGTCGGATGATTGACAGGCCGAGATATGGCTGTTGGGTTGGGGATTCACACCTTGTCATCACAGTCTTCAGGCACAAGATTATGCTTACTCGCTGCCGGCTCCTCTTTGCCTGGCATACGAGCAATTCCAATATTTATGTCCTCACAAGAACGAATAATAAAAATTTATCTAAAATATTTTTATTCTAGCGTGTTCTCTAACCCTTTCTTAGTAAATCTGGCTACTCAAATTAAGCTAAATTCTACTATTTAAATTTTTAAAAAAATCAAAGACCTGTGACAGCTAGAAAAATGTTCGCCTCTGGAGGGGTGACAGGGAAAGGGTTAAGCCAGCTTCAAAATGTTTTTCATAATATCATAGCTACATAAGAACATGTTGCAAACTTCCAAGACGATCACAGAATAAAAAATATTTTGATCCTTCACCAAAAAATTAGCAGAATCCGAGCAGAAAACACTCTAGGTCTCTCTCGCCTAGTTCCTAGATGGTGTGCCTAGGCCTTAATGAAAGGGTGATAGCTCCCAACTTGAGCCTGGTTTCAGAGTAGAAAAACAGCTTAAAGCATATAAAAAAATGGTTTGATAGAAGTACCGGATCAGATCATGTGACTCTGTCGGATGATTGACAGGCCGAGATATGGCTGTTGGGTTGGGGATTCACACCTTGTCATCACAGTCTTCAGGCACAAGATTATGCTTACTCGCTGCCGGCTCCTCTTTGCCTGGCATACGAGCAATTCCAATATTTATGTCCTCACAAGAACGAATAATAAAAATTTATCTAAAATATTTTTATTCTAGCGTGTTCTCTAACCCTTTCTTAGTAAATCTGGCTACTCAAATTAAGCTAAATTCTACTATTTAAATTTTTTAAAAAATCAAAGACCTGTGACAGCTAGAAAAATGTTCGCCTCTGGAGGGGTGACAGGGAAAGGGTTAAGCCAGCTTCAAAATGTTTTTCATAATATCATAGCTACATAAGAACATGTTGCAAACTTCCAAGACGATCACAGAATAAAAAATATTTTGATCCTTCACCAAAAAATTAGCAGAATCCGAGCAGAAAACACTCTAGGTCTCTCTCGCCTAGTTCCTAGATGGTGTGCCTAGGCCTTAATGAAAGGGTGATAGCTCCCAACTTGAGCCTGGTTTCAGAGTAGATAAACAGCTTAAAGCATATAAAAAAATTGTAAAGAAAAAGAAAGAACATTTCACCTAACCCAATTGAAATCTTAACCCATTCCCGCCGGGACTGTTTCGTCTTTTATGGCTTCAATGCCAGGGCTCTCGAACGCATAGGCCTAAATCAATTATATCATCGATGGCGTATGATGGCACCCGCGCTATCATATTACATAATCGCCGTCTGTGGCCGGCGCCCGGCGGTGTTGGGTTAATACAATATGAAATATATGATAAAACCTCTCCTAATATGAGCATACTACAAAAGACTAGGGTAATTTTAAAGAAAATGTAAAGATATATGGCAATCTGACTCTTAATTAATGAAAAAAAATTCTACAATGTTAAAATAAACAAATCAATGTCCAAAGCAATAATGTATAAAGGAACTGATTCATCATCATCATAAAATGCTGCTGTTATGCAGCATGCTATCTATAATACATAAACTACACTTCA
>NW_028234405.1:42326735-42336735 GCF_977035675.1 Penaeus japonicus
TTCAATGTTATTTTGATTTCTTATCACTATCATCTTTGTTGTTGTCATCATCGTTATCAATATCATGGTTACTCATGGAAGTAGCAGGTGAGTAACAGCAGAAGTAACTGTGTTATTATCAATAGGTGTTCGACAATTATATTAGTAGGGATATATGTAGTGGTCAGAATGATGCTAGTAATGATAATAATGATAATATAATGATAATGATAATAATGATAATAATAATATTGAAAATGATAATGATAATAACGATAATAACTATATTGAGAACAATAATATATCATAAAAATAATGATATCTTTGTTATTGTTGTAAGTTTATTTATAATTGTTTTCATAATTATCGAAATGGTGATAACAATCATAGTTAGATTCATCATTATCATTAATATCAATATTGTCATTGTATAAATATATCTAATGCTACATTTAGTGTAATTATTATAATTTTCTTACATTGTTGTTACTAATAGTACTAGTATCATTATTATCACTATCATCATTATTATCATTAATATCATTATCGTGATTAATAGTGTCACTGTCGTTATCATTTTCATTATCATCAATATTATAATCACAATTTAGATTTAACACTTATCATCATTAGCATTAACACTATTGTCACTGCCATTAACATCATCAGTGGTACCACTCAAATTATCTTCACCATCATCATAATTGCGACCATCACCAGTACCATTAGCTCCATTATCATAATCATAATCAAAATTCACTCACGCTGTAATCAGACTTGATAAAATATCTACAATATCTACCATAATGATAACGAAGACGAGAATCCCACAGGATGATGATAATGAAAGCAACAACTTACAACAAAAATCCACCTCTTCCTCTTACTTTCAAAAACAAGACGCAGGGAAAAGTACATTTTAGATATAAAATTTTGCAAAGAGGAAGAACTCTTACTTTTTCCCGATGTGTTTCTTATTAACTTGGCAAGATGGCTGAGTGTCTCCCTTGGGGCATCCAAATTCTGAAAATATGACCCTTTTGGGTATTATTGGATAAAGACGCAACCACACGTAGCGAAAAAACAAACCTTTGGGCATGACGTAGCTTTAATTATGACGTAACCCATAAAAGCTCTTTTCTTCTGGAAACGAAAAATAACCGAGATATATTATTTTGAAAATAATTAAAAACGATTAACGGGAGAGATGATTCCACCGTCTTAACAAACATCTGACTGGAAAATATCGGCTCTGCGCATGCGCCAACCTCCCCCGCGGAAATACAATCCTACCATTTAAAAAAAATGTGAGGCCGCAATCTCATACCAGCGCCATCTCTTGTTCCGATATCTAACTACAAAAAGAAAACTTTTCCAGGGGTAACTATTACACTACTATTTATATCAATTATATATATATATTATATATATATTATATATATATATATATATATATATAATTATACAATTATATATATATATACATATATATATATATTATATATATATATATATATATGTATATATATATATATATATATATATATGTATATATATATTGTATATACATATTATATATATATATATATATATATATATATATATATGTATATATATATATGTATATATATATATTGTATATACATATATATATATATATTATATATATATATATATATATATATATATGTATATACAATATATATATATACATATATATATATATATATACAAATTATATATATATATATATATAAAGATAATATATAGGCCTATATGCGTACGTGGTGCATTATTAGAAAAAGGAGAGAAAAAAGAAAGAAAGAAAGAAAGAAAGAAAAAAAAAACTGGAAAAAAAAACTGGGCATATTTGACTGCCTCTAATTATTTGGTTGATGTTTTTCCCTTAGTTCATTATACTTTATAGCGTAAATTCATCCAATTGGAATTGTTATTTAATTTCATTTTATAATTTAGTAATAATTCTTTCAAAAATTGTAGATTTCAAATCAATACACATTCAATAAATATTTGCCTTCAAACATATAGTATCATACATGCCACTTTAAAACATATGAAACATAAATTTTGTATATAGTATATTACATATACAGTATACCAATAAGTATTTATTAATCCTATATTTCTATTGTCCCATAAATCATCCCACTGTAAAATTTAAAAAAATAATAAATAAACAGGGAGAATATTATATACCTGTGTGTGTGTAATGCATATGCATTGTTTTGCATGGAATTAAATTTTCATTGGTGTTAAAAAAATATATATAGCCTTGTATATTTTTCAGTAACCTGCAATGAGTTATTTAATGTTTTTTTTTTTAATAATTTTACTGTAATAGATCATGTAATTTTTAACCATTCATAACAGGATAAAAAATACACATATATGGAAAACTTTTTTTATTTAGTGCAAGTTAATATTCACAGAGTTATTATGAATGTAAGTCTACATTTAAAATTAAATAAAGCATTAAACAAACATATGGGAACATGCAAAATCATATCAAAAGATTAAAAAATATGAACACATGCACAATAAAAAAAACAAAACAAAAAATACGAACACATGCAAAATCATAACAAAACATAACAAAAAGTAAAACAAAAGAGTACATGCAAAAACATCAATTGCCTAAAAACATAAAGAAACCAAAAGCAGCAAGCAAAGAAAAAAGCAAGCACAAGGCATACAAAAGAAAAGAAAAAAAATCATGTCTGCATTTACTCAATAAACTTTTGTTTAATAAAGCAGAAAAGTACAGTATATATAAACTTTCAAAGGGGCTTATGTGCTATATGAAATATCACATATTACATGCTCTGCAATATAGTATATAATCCAGAAACACACACACCTAACAAAACATAATTAGCAGAAAATAAAATAAAATGCACAAAATGAAAGAAAACAATGCTAATAAAAAAATACAATAATAAATAAATAAAATGAGCTATAAATGACAATAAATCATATAAAGCAATTACTTTAAGAAAATAATTTACCTTACCTGTGCATTTTATAATCTGCAAATATAGAATTATATTTAGTTACTGAAAATCAATTAATGGGAGACCTTCATTAACTTTCTATTTTTCCTTTCTCCTGAAGAAGACTTTTGCCTCTTCTTTATATTTCTATTGAAAAATTTAGCAAAATAATGAAGACGCATTTTTACATACAGTGTTATCATTTCTTCTTTCACCTTTGGACATATATTCAGTGGGCAAAATAGCAAAGTTTTTATTTTATTAATCATTTTAGCCTTTATATCATTTTCATGTATGACCTTATTAATATTCAATTGAAAGACCTTCTCACATTGTCTTATGGTATCAATGAAGCCTAAACTTGCACTTTGTAAATAATTAGTTTTATGTCCGCCTTTTTCCTTCAGATATATATTTGAATTACTTTCTGCTGACACATGTCTTTCAAGAAATTCTGTTTTGCAACTATCACAATCATGTTTTGAAAGAAGTCTGCGACTGACATAACCAGCAATGTATGTGACTGCATTTTCTTCAATATCAGAGATCTGATTTGTATTAGGCTCAATATGATCTAAAGTATCATTTTGTAAATCATCTGTTAAGGGGTTGAAAGATGAAATATAATCACTGATTGGTTTTAATTCTTGAGCAAGGCCATCTTCAGAATGTTCTATATAGGGGTTATATGATGCAAAATATATGCTCAAGTCATCATTATCATCTTCATAATTTATATCATAATTTGACTGATCATCATGTTCTATATTTTCATCTGTTACACTTTTGCCCTGTTCCTTATTAATTTGAAATAGTTGCAAAAATGAGGTACCGTCATCAATGCAATTACTATTAGATGATTTTTTCATTAAATTTGAACTCATTGTAGATTTAAATAAATGAGAAATCTTTGGTACAGTAGGTGAATCATTATTTCCACCTGAATTCCTAACGGCACTAAACAAATTCTCTAAGCAATCCTGGTTGATTCTATTTGTTAATAAATACTTGAATGAATGGTTGTGGTGAACATCATTCCACAATGACTTTAAGCTTGCTATATTCAATAGCCATCCATCTATGCAAGGAATCAAGTTTTTACATCCAATTAGTTTCCAGGTCTTGATCCAATCTTCAAAATCATTAAGATTTTGTATCTGAGTGTTATTAGGTGATATGGCAACTCTATGATGTTTAAAATGATTTTGTTGAGATGAATTGAAAGTATCAAATAACATGTCCATCTTATTGATGAAATGGGCTGTGTGAATGGCCTCTGGTGGCATAGCTCCCAATTCAGTATGGGTACTGATCCCAGCTGCTACACTCCTACTAAAGATTTGAGAAGCTAAGCAAACTCTCATTTTGTCAAAGTTGTTAGGGAAAATGTGTTTGTCATGCAGCTTGGGAGCTAGACGAAGGTACATACCAGAGTCTCTCTTATAAAAATCTACTACATATTTCCAGCTAATGATTATGTCATCTATTTCAAAATCGTATTTCATAAAATTGTTTCTTACACTCTTTAATAGATGTGGAGTATCAAAGAAAAAATGAATTTCATCACCATTGTGAATCAGAGAAGGTGATAAACTATTAATGTTCAATTTATTGTAGACACTCCTATTTGTGGTGTCCTGGTCACAAATAACGAATTTGGGAATAAATCCTGAATCCTTTAATTTTGACAGGCAGTCCAAAATCATTTTCTGTAAAATCTCTGACTTTATGCTTTTCCTAAAGAAAAAGTAGCCTAAAGTTTGCTTCCAATTGGAAGCTAGTCCCCTGGCCATAAAAACCATGGCATATTGGGCAATTTCTCTAGATCTCCCATATTCACCAAGGTCTTCATACCCTTGCATTTTATCATTTGATACGTCATAATAGAGGCCAGACTTTATAGAAATAGCATCAAACACGATGCCACAAATGCGCTCTTGTTTTGTCATAGTAGCTCCCTTCTTTTCAAGAACCATGAAAAAGGATTTATTCCATCCTGCAGAAAAAGAAATGCTCTTCAACCAAAATCTCAGCATTCTAGGTGTTGGGAGGATAAAAAGCTGAGAAAGCAATTTGTATGCTCGAGCACTTTTAAAATACAAAGCGAGGGCAAAAGCTCTCTGAGCATTTGAGTATCTTCTTCCCATTTTTGGCACATTTGCCATTTTAAGTTGGGTGCTGAAAAAATCTAAAGCATGACCACTGAGATATTTAGAAGCATGCTTTATAATACCTGAGGGCAAAGAACATTTTTTACAGTCAGTACCTGATGTCTTAAGACTTTTTAATTTTTTCAATAATCTATTTGTTCTAGTTCTGTACCGATGCAGCAAAGTTGTTGTCTTTGTTTGTGATATTTTTCTACGACAATGACCATCTGAAATAGTTATCATATATATTAATTTTTTTTATAAATAACAATGTTGCACCATGATGTGTGATTCATTAGTATTTCAGATCCCTATCTATATCATAATTCCTATATATATATAATTATTGACTTAAATTGTGATATAAATATACAATATATAAGTGAGGGATAGGAATATGCTGGAAATTTAAAATCATTAATTATGCATTATAATTACCAAAAAATATACATAAAGCAATCTATCCATTCATAATATATTTGAAATAAGCTTCATATGTAATTTTATATAAAAGTTAGCTGAAACATATTAATGGGTATTCCCATATTGAAATGTTTAAAGATTTGATACTTACTGGATGATGCACTCCTATCATCTGAGATGTTGAGCTCTGGAATTGTGTGCTCATGTTCTTGGTTGCAACAATCTGTGTGATAGACAAAGGTATATCTATATTATTTATACTATATATGTATCAAACAACACCAAAATTCTAAGATAATTTTATATCAAATAACTTGATAACCTGTATGTTAATCTATGTCTTCACAAGACATTTATTATAAGAATGAAGCATATTTAGTGCCCATCTGTGTTAACAGAAAGAGGTTTTGAACAATCAAATACAATGTAAATGCACAGGCTTAATCATTTGGACTTACCAGAAAATACACTCCTAAAAGCTGATGCTGTGCCTGCATCATCATTTCTTTCCTCTGCAATAATATCTTCATGTTCTTGGTTGAAAGAATCTGTGTAGGAGACAAAGATAAATACATTCATCGAACAAAATCTCTGTCCCTTTTAGTTGCCTTCTTTATGTGCAGTTTCTACATTTATGGCATTCTTTCTTCCCCTATCACAGGGATAAAATCAGAAACATAACTTGAAGAATTTGGATAGAAAGCTGGAAGAAAGAGTGTCAGAGATTTCAAAGTGGCTAGAAGACTAAAGAGACCAAGATAACAGATTACCCTATATATTATGAGTTAAACAAACAAAATCAAAACCTTAATCTATTTGATGATTTATATGTAAATCAATGTCTTCAAAGGACATTTCATATCAGCATTATAAATATCTATTACTTCGCTCTGTTAACAGAATAATGTTATTGACCAAACAAACACAGTGCATAGGTTAAAACATATGAACTTACCAGAAGATGCACTTCTAAAATCTGAAACTCTGCCTCTATCATCAGTGATGTTGCATTGTGAAACAGTGTCTTCTTGCTTTTTGTTGGAGGAACCTGTAAATAAACAGTCATATATTATAACTGCAATTAAAAATCTAACTCACACTAATAGAAATACAACACAAGACATAGATCTTTCTGTTATATTCAACATTGTGTATACACATTATGCTTAGGTATATGGTAAAGTTAATTTCTTGATAATTTTATTCATACTAATCACATTATTTTAAACATGAAAACAATTAATATTCACCAACCCTCACCATGAATATTATGAAGAATCTTTCTTGGTGATGGATAATTGAAATCTGGTGCAATTTCTGACCCATATTGTGGAGACGTACATAGAGAACCTAAGTTAGTACAAAAAATTATATATACATATTTATATATATATACATATATACATACACACACCCAATATATGCACAGTACCTTCTATTATTCTCAAGTGCAAAAATATTTTACAAAGTCAAATAAATATATTTCTTACCAAATTGTTGCTCATATGTAAAATGTAATGTAGTGGAATCATATTGGGGCATTACATCTATATTCTCTGTAGACAAATAAAACAAATTCAATTATTATATCAAATGGTTTTAAAGAGGTTATTTAATTTCATATATAAATTTATGCATACATATATTCATGTGTAGATATACATATGTATATACATTTAAAATATGTATACAAATATATATATATATATATATATATATATATATATATATATATATATATATATATACATTCACACACACACATCTATATCTATATCTATATCTAATTCTATATCTATATATATATATATATATATATACATAATATAAGGTAAAGCTTTACAAAATGACCGTGCCATTCTCCTGCCATAAATACTTGGGCAAGATATGTTCTCTTTAGTGGGAGTAGGGGCCAGCATTACAGGTGGCAAAGCCCGTTGTTAAATTAGGAAAGCCATAAATAAAATAACAATGGATTTGATGATGTCCTTTACATAGCATAGCTTTAAAACTTAACCTTGTTTGTACATTAATATACATATACACACAAACACAGCATTCCTTTAATTTACCAGAATAAGAGGCAAATTCTGACTGATCTTCGTCATTAATTGATGGGGGAAGAACATCCATATTTCCATCACCTGGAAAATTATAAATAGATCAATGTCAAAAACTATAATTCAATTCACATTATTTGCTCAGGAAATCAACAAGTAATGGTTTACATCACGACCTATATATTGATGGATTCATATAAAAGGTAATATAATTTAATACAAACCCAAAAATGTGTCAGGACATGCATCCCATCTCAACCTAGAGCTGTTTTTGCCTTGGACATAATTTGCCCCAGAGAAATGTAGCGAGCATAAACGATTACTTCTTATTATTTGGTCTAATTTTTTTTCTCTGAGCGGCTCATGTCTCAAGGCATTAATCCACTCAAGGGCTCTGCAAAATATGCACTTTGTAAAAATAAAAACTCTCGCCATGCCATGAACCTAAAATTGCGAAAAGTTGACATGATATATCTCTTTATTAATCGTCAATTACTAAATAATACACTTTTCCTATAAATTCTCACCTTTTCTTGTTCTTCGGAAATGTGTGAAAAGACAACTCTGGCCGTTCATGTTTTGTGACATGGCACACGACACATGGTATACCCTTTGAAACCATTTTGAAGAACAAGTGAAGTTTCATAAAGGTAAACAAACAGACGACACAACTTGGACACAACGCCATCTATTGTTCAAATATCACACTAGCAGCTGATCGTTGGTGCTCACAGCCCTTTTGGAAGCTTTCCTATCTTTCATATATAGTCTTTGGTATCGATAGACGGCAATACTGTCACGTGATAATAATAGCACCAATAGGGAAACAATAGGTCTAACCGACAAAATGATCGACCAATCACAGACAATTGACCATAGAGTCTGGGTCTTTGCTTGAATTTCAAAATCAGTTTCGAGATGGCTACATTGTGTGCAAGACGTAGGTACACTCCGTGGGAATTCATCAAGGGTTTTATAAAGATAACGCTGCATCACTGAAATTATTACGTGACCACGGTGCTCAGCCAATGGAAATGGAGTGCAAAAACTGTGAATTACAACCCGGCCCCTCACACGCCTCCAATTAAGGTAAGAAGTGGTAACATTCGAAGATAAAAGTCAGATGCTACGAAGTGCCCTTGGCTAGGGCAGGCTAAAATCGGTCATTGAAAGTGAACCTGCCACGCAGTGGTTAAAGGCGCTGTCACACTAGCACTTTTCCGTCAATTTTCTGAAAAATTGTCAATTTTTGAGCGAATTGGCATCTTTCTAGTCAGACGATAATTCCGAGTTTCCGCGTGAAACATTCCCGTCGTCCTATTGGCCAAGCATAATCAAATCAAGAACTATATTTTTAAATGTTCGTATTTGTTTTAAAACATTATTGATATTCAAATGTAATGAAATTTACTTTTCTTATTAATAGCGTAAAACTCACAAAGAGAAGTATGTAAATCTAAATTTTATTTCCATAGATAAAATTTGTTTTAAGTGCTCGACTTCATTGTTTACATCCGTCAGCCGCAGAGCGCGCTATTTTTCCTCCAGTTTTGAAATATAATGGATTGTGTGGATGGACAGTATTGGACACGTGCCCTTCAGAGGAATACTTGAATTAGAATATTTTCTTGTGTTTTCTTGTTACGGTCAGCATCTGCTAAAACGAAGTCTAGCATAACCGCGCACTATCGCTTGTTCGGCGCCATTGTTTACAAATGCGATGCGAGTATCGCATTACTAAGCCGAGGGCTCCTAGTGTGACTGCGCGCCTCGAAAAATTGACAATTTTTGAAAATTGACGAAATAAAACGACGGAAAATAGGCTAGTGTGTCAGCGCCTTAAATAAGGGGGGGTCCAGGGGGGGGCGAAGCCCCCCTTTGGCTAGGGCAGACAAAAAATCGTTCAGTTCCGTGGTCGGTGGTGGACGTTCGTTTTGAAAAGTTACCGGCCACGCAGTGGCCTTAAAAGTGGGGGGGTCCAGGGGGGGGCGAAGCCCCCCCCTTGGCTAGGGCAAACCCAAAAACTAGGTTAGGTTAGGTTAGGTTTATGGGTTGGGTTTTGATTACGCAAAAAGCCCTTTAAATTTCGCGCCAGAATTCGTTAGTTCCGTATCGACGGTGGCGCGCGTGTGGGGAGGGAGGGAGGGGGGGGGTGTAACTCAACAACGAAAGGTTTCCGATGGAAATGAGTAGCGAAACTGTACAAAACAGAACGAAAACTACCAGAAAAAATATCGTGTCGTGCCTAGAGGTTTGGTTGCGTCTTTATCCAAATTTACCCAATTTTGACCTATTGTATCGTAACTGCTGCCGTGTCACCAGTGAGGTTTTGCGAGAAGAGTGAGACATGCATGTATAGTTAATCTAACGCGTGTTA
>NW_028234405.1:42341735-42364235 GCF_977035675.1 Penaeus japonicus
AAGTAGCCAGCAGTGAGAGAGGCATTATATATGTTTGCCAGTCTCAGCAACATTTTATTTGGAAGATTTTGCAGGATTGTTTTGTTGATCCTGCTTTTGCCTGGAGCAGTTCTATTCTTAAAACTCTGAATAGTTCTTTTGACATCTGTGGGGTTGATCTTAGTCATTAGTGGATCTGTGGGGTCCAGTCTGGTGAAGTCAGAAGCAGCTTCTGGATATAGGAGGTGGATGTGTCTTCCTATTTCCTCTATGATGGTCTCCTCGAAATCACTGTCAAACTTTTCTTCTTCTTCAGTAATTCGGAAACAATTTCTCCAGTAATTTCTGAACAGGATTTCTTGTTCTTCTTCATAAATCTTCTCATCCTGTTCGTTGAGGAGGTAGCTACTTCTGCTTTCACTTCTTCCCATCAGTTTCTTTATTCCTGACCAGAAGGACTGTGGATCTTTTCGGTCCCATTCCACTTTTCTGACAAGTTCTTCCCACTTGTCATTTGCTGCTCTCCTCCATTGGTTAGAGAGTTCTCTTTGCAAGTTTCTATATCTTGCTCTCAGGTCTTGTGTCCATCCATGAATCCCTGCATAGTGCTGCAGGTGATTCGACTGTATATTTAGCAGTCTTACTTCAGCTGTTAGCCTTGGATGGGGGATAGTCCTGTGGTTGCTCTTGGGTACATGATGAGCAAGTGCTGCTTCAACATCGCTGTACCACTGTTGGACTTCTTCATCAATCTCTTCCAATGTTGCAGTCCTCAAGTTGGCTGCAGGCTTGGACTGGAGCTCATCCTTGAATCCTCTCCAATTAGCCATTCTAAAGTTGAATCTGCTACAGTTTAGGCTTTTCAGTATTGGATTGGATGATATCTTGAGGATGATGGGCAGGTGGTCGCTGGTGCTTGCAGGGCCCGGTTCCATGATCACGTTGTGGTGGGCTTGGTTATTGCACAGTGCAATGTCTGGTGTGGTTGCTGTATTCCCTGTGATGTAAGTAGGGAAGTCTGGTCCCATGTGGATTAGATCTCCATCAGCAACCATTCTAGCAATAGCATTGCCAACCTGGTTGCCTGCTCTATTGTTTAGCATTGGATGGTTGGCATTGAGGTCTCCCACTATGTACGTGGGTAATCTTCGTCGGAGTAGACTGTACAAGTCTTGCAGTGGAACAATTGCCCTTCTTGGAGGCAGATACATTGTAGCCACTACTATTGGACCTCTGCTGGTCTCTATCTCCATTGCCAGCATTTCGTCAAAGTCGTCGAGAATCTTGTGTTTGATTTCTCTTCTGACTGCTATTGCTATGCCATCACTTGCTTCTCCAGTCCTGTTCCTTTGATAACATAAGTAGGGGAACAGTTTCAGCCTGTCTGTGTCCTTCAAACCATGACTGTTTATCAGGACTATATCTGCATTTAGGGCTCTATACATGCCCGACAGTTCGTTCCTACGAACCATAGTCCACTTGAGGACGTTCTGCTGAACTACTGTGATGGTGTGATTCACTTGGATTTGGCTGCAGGTCCATCTTCATGCCTCTCTTGGGACTCATCATAGCCATTCCTCCTCTTCCTGTAGCTCTCAGGATCGAGGTAGGTGATGATCACACCCACGAGATTTAGGGAGGCTGCCCTAATTCTCTTGTCAATGATACTCGAACATTCATCAGATTTGAGCTTCTGATTATTGTAGGAGTATTTCATCCTGCCATTCTTGATGTATTCTGCAACATCATCATCATCAATATTGCCGTTTGTAATGTTTTTCTCGGCAGTGTACAGGATGACTCCTACAGCTTTGCCCTTTGCTTCCCTGGCCTTCTTCACATTCTTGCACCTGTGTGGGGATGGCACCCTCACATACTGGGGTACTGGTGCAGTGGGCTCTTCCAGTGGCGGCATTTCTTCTTCAAGAACTGGCAGTTCTGGCAATTCTTCTTCTTCGAATGTTTCTGTGCTTTCTTTGGGAGTGTCTGTAGGGAGCATAACCCTCAGGATGCCTGCCGAATTCACGTCATTTGGAAGGTCCATCTCAGGGAGGTTATTTCGCCTCAAGGCTAGCTTTGCTTGTTCTGCAAAGCAGCCTGGTTGGGCAAGGTTGGCCAGGTGGGCATGCATCAAGGCAATCAGGGTCTTGACTGCCAGGTTGTTGGGCAGCTGCATGATGGGTGGCTGCGTCTCTTTAATCGCCGTTTTGGTAATTTCGGCTGTGGCTTTGGCTGTCTTTTCGATCGTTTTCTCGACCTTAGCTGTAGCCTTTGCAGTGTTTTTGACTACTTCACTCAGTAGTCTGGACTCTTTCTGGCTTTGGATCTCTTGCTTCTTTTCTACTGCCTTTGTAATCTCTTTCCTTCTAATAGGGCAGCTTCCAGAGAGTGTCCTGTGTTCGCCTCCACAGTTTAGGCATTTTTTGGTGGTGTTCTTCCATGTCGTGAACCTGTGTCCGGTCTGGCCACATTCACTGCATTTTTCAGCATTCTTCTTGGTACATTTACCCTTTGTATGGCCATATTCATAGCAATTCATACACTGAATTACTCGAGTGAATCGTTCCTCTTCGATCTGGGCCGGGTTTATACTGTAATTGTATAGGATCAGTCCTTGGTCTTTGATCTTTTTGGCAGTCTGTATATCATGGAATCGAATCTTAACAATTCCATGTTGTGGCATTTTATAGATTTCATCGATTTGCAGGCTGAGTTGTCTTACCAGTTCCTCTTTTATCTCTTCATTTGAGTGGCTTGTAATGTACGAGTCCACTTTTTTTACTACAATGGTCATCTTAGCTTTGGTTTCAAGAGGCATCTGGGGGTCAAAACCTGAGCTCTTAAGCTTTTGGCGGAATTCTGGTGACATTATCTTATCTGCATCGGTCAGGGTCTTTGGCAAAACAATGTATCCATTCCTAGCATCAATGATTCTTAGGAAATGGATTCCATTGCCAAACATCAGAGAGTTCAGTTCCTGTTTTCGAGTTAAAGTCGGAATGCCATCGAGGTTTACTTTAATTTTGGTGGTCGAAGCCATGGTTCCCAACGCATAGCTCGATCCTACCACTGCAAAAAGTCCAAGTCCTGCCTGAGTTGTCAGATTAAGTCCTATCTCTGACAACCTCCTCTTATCTCTGAGGAGCCTAACCAGGTTGGCTATGTAGACGGTGTCTAGCTAGAGTTGGCAGGAGTGTTAGAGTGGCCTGCCGCCGTTCCCTAAGCCTGACAAAGGTGGCAACCTCCGAGTGTTTCTTACAGTATCCCGACTAAGGGACCCCTTTGAGACCCCGGCCTTCGCCGGGTAAACCGCAGGGTTCGCCTTCAGAAACACACGGTGTTATCCTAACGCCGAAAAGTGGTGGTAAAGGACAGGGGGGGACAGGTGTGTGCCTACAAGGATCTCTTGTAGCACCGAGGTGCTTGGCTCGAGAGAGCCGAGTGTCAAAACCCTTACTATGAAGGGATCTCTTTTACTATGCCAACTCCTTAAAGATGTCAACTCCGTACTAACTTTTTCTCGTGACATCCCGTCTTTTAAGCCCGGGCGCCGTGTTTACTCTCGTGACCTGCCGTTTGACCTGTGTCCTCATTGGCTGGTGGTGTTTCCTAATTGACCAATGCGGTGGTGTGTCGGGATGCGATCGCCGTCTGCTACACAGCTCCCTACCGAGTGAGGGCAGCGGGGCTGGCCGAGCGGAGTACGATAGTCCCTGTGGCTTTCAGACATGTCTGAAAGGAAATAACCGGTGGACAGTATGGGGGTTCCTTGTATGTGCGTGTATATATATATTTATATATTAGCCTATATTCATGTAAAGCCAATTGTAGAGGAAAAGGGGGTGGTACTTACAGGGTCGTGGATCCTGCTGGTCCTTAGAGTGTGGCCTGTTCTATATAGGCGGGCTTTACTCTGTCGATGGAGACGGTGGATGGTCCGCGTGGCATGTCGATAGTGAGTGTCTTGTCAGTGCGTGCAATGACCTTGAAGGGACAGTCGTACTTGTGGCTGAGGGGTGGCTTCGTTTCATTCCTCAGCAATACGTGAGGGCAGTCCTGTAGGTCTCGCGGCACGTAGATGCTGCTGTTACGCGTTGCTCTGGGAGGTCGTGCTTGTATGGTCTCCATACGGGTCCTTAACTCTCTGACGAAGGCTCTGGGGTCGTCTGAGCCCTGCGGTGGCGTGACGAAATCCGCTGGCAGAGAGAGGGTCGTGGCGTAGACCAGTTCGGCTGTTGTGCACTCCAGGTCTTGCTTGAAAGAAGTCCTGATGTTAAGGAGTGCGAGAGGAAGCTGGTCTACCCAGCCTATCCCTGATGGTCTGATGAGAAGGGCTTTCAGCTGGCGGTGGAGGCGCTCTACCATCCCATTCGCTTGCGGGTGGTACGCGGTAGTGCGAATGCGACGAGAGCCGAGGGTGTGGGTGAGGTGATTGAAGAGGCCGGACTCAAACTGGGGGCCTCTGTCAGTTGTGATGGTGTCGGGGGCTCCAAAACGACATACCCACGTGGATATGAACGCCTTTGCCACAGAATCTGCTGTTATATCCTTCAGTGGCACTGCCTCCGGCCACCTGGTGAAGCGGTCTATCATCGTAAGGATGTAAGAGAATGATTGATCCGTCGGCAGTGGTCCTACGATGTCCAGGTGAATGTGCTGGAAGCGTCTGCTGGGGAGAGGGAAAGTAGCGGCAGGTGATCTTGTGTGGCGTGTTACCTTAGATCGCTGGCATTGCAAGCAGGTACGGCTCCATCTCCTGACGTCGGAATTAATGCCCGGCCACACGACCTTGCTGGTGATGAGTCTATGCGTGGCGTTAACTCCGCGGTGCTGATGGTAGGCGTCGAAAAATTTCTTTCTCAGGGAGGGTGGTATGTATGGCCGTGGGGTGGGCTTCGTTGTGTCACACTCGACTATGATGTCATCTGCGAGTGTGAGTGGCTGAAGGCGGAGCGACGTGGAATCGCGGATGCCTTGGAGTGTGGCGTCCTTGCGTTGCTCTGCTGCGACCTCAGCGAAGTCGATCGGCGTATTCTGCCAGGTGGTATTTGCGACCACTATCCGGGAGAGCGCATCCGCTGCTTGGTTGTTCTCTCCCTTTATGTGGCGAATGTCGGAGGA
Organism: Penaeus japonicus; assembly: GCF_977035675.1. Taxonomy (NCBI): domain Eukaryota; kingdom Metazoa; phylum Arthropoda; class Malacostraca; order Decapoda; family Penaeidae; genus Penaeus; species Penaeus japonicus. The sequence continues at coordinate 42,346,836 of NW_028234405.1, forward strand.
GAATTGGGAGATAAAATCTAGATGTCTCTCTTCCCTCGGGTTTTGCCTCGGCGCTCTAGATCTTAACGCGTAAATTAGAGGCTTATGGTCGGTGATGATATGGAAGCTGCGACCTTCTACCTCGCTTTGGAAATGTTTAATGGCGAGGTATGCAGCTAAAAGCTCCCTACCGAATGCCGAGTACTTCCGTTCTCTCGGTTGTAGTGTCTTCGAGAAGAATCCCAGGGGGCAGTCTTGACCGTTGACGTGCTGCTGCAGGACGGCCCCGACGGCCGTGTCCGAAGCGTCGACGATGATGCTTGTAGGGACCTCTGGGCGTGGGTGGGTGAGGGAGGAGGCTGTTGCCAGGGCGATCTTGCAGTTTTCGAATGTCGCGAGAGTTGCGTCGGTCCATTCGATGTCCCTCTGGCGCTGTCCTTTCCTTGTCGGTGTTAGTAGGTTGTGGAGGGGTGCCATCAATTGTGCACCCTGTGGGAGAAATCTTCTGTAGAAGTTCATCATGCCAAGAAATCGTCGTAGCTGGCGCTGCGTTGTTGGGCGTGGGAACTTCTTGATGACTTCGATCTTCGATGTGTCGGGGGTGATGCCCGTCGCACTGACGGTGTGTCCGAGGAATGTCAAAGTCTGTACTCCGAATTCGCACTTTTCCGGGTTGATGACGATGCCGAACTCGGAGAAGCGCTTGAAAAGGTCCTTGAGGTGTTGCTTGTGTGCGTCTGCATCCGTACTCGCTACGAGGACGTCGTCGATGTAAACGAAGGTGTTGCTGAGTCCTTGGGTTACTTCGTCCATGAAACGCTGGAACGACTGGGCAGCGTTGCACAGACCGAAGGGCATTACCAGGTACTCGTACAGGCCGAATGGTGTAGTAACTGCTGTTTTCGGTACGTGTTCCTTCGCTACTGGTATTTGATGGTATGCTTTAACCAGGTCGATGCGAGAGAAAATGTTGCAGTCAGCGAGATGTTGGGAGAAGTCCTGAATGTGAGGGACTGGATATCTGTCAGGCACAGTCTGAGCATTCAGAAGTCTATAGTCCCCACATGGTCTCCATCCTCCGTCCTTCTTCTTAACCATGTGGAGTGGTGATGCCCACGTGCTACTGGATTTTCGCACGTAGCCAAGCTTCTCCATGTGGTCAAATTCGGCTTTAGCTTCCAGGTAACGTTCATGGTTCAGGCGTCTGGGTCGGGTAACAACAGGTGGTTCTCTTGTTCGAATATGGTGTTGTATGGAATGATGCGGTGTCTTGTTGCTGTTAAGAGGGGCGGTGAGAGACGGGAATTCCTTCAGGAGGGACCTATAGGGGCACGACGTTCCAGGGAGGCGCTTGATGGCCAGCGCCGGGGCGTTCACTGAGGCGACGCGTGTTGATTCTCCTGCGATGGTGATCTTGTGCCTCTTAATGTCTACAAGAAGGTCAAAATGCTCGAGAAAATCTGCGCCTAGGATAGGGAACTCCACTTCCGCAATGACGAATATCCAGGGGAAATGCATTTTATTTTTTCCTATTTGAAAGTTTGGTGTCAGTGAACGTTCGCCGTAACTGGGAATTAGCACTCCGTTTGCTGCTTGCAGGTTACGTGAACTCTCTGAACGTCTGTCTTGGCGTCTGGGAGGGAGTAAACTGACCTCTGCCCCTGTGTCTACCAGGAAACGCGTGCTTGTCTTCAGGTCGGTTAGATAAAGGAGGCGTCTCTTGTATGGGGAACAGGAGGCAGACGCCGTTAACCCCTGTTTGGTTCGTTTCCCTGCCAGAGAGAGCAGTGAGGTTCGCAATTCCTCGCGCGACGGCCGAAGTTGTAATGGTACCAGCATACCTCGTTATTTTGTTGTAGCGGGTACCGGGCGACCTCGGAAGAATGGCGGGAGTCCGTGCTGCTACGTCGCTGTAGAGAGTCGCGACGGCGAGAGGGCGAGAATCGACGATGGTCATGGTGGGATGGTGAGCGTGGGCGGCGTTGTGCGGATGGTGACCGGGAGTGTCGAAGGGGGGAATGTGATGTGTATGCGTTCCGGCGGCGATGGGGAGATGGTGAGCCATCTCTGTTGGAAGGCGAAGATATGGAGAGTTTGATATCCCGTATTGCGTTTGTTAGCGACCGCAGCTGTTCAGAGAATTCTTCGGCAGTATCGAAACGAACCGAAGCTGTCGTGGTTGATTGCTGCGGCGGGATGGCGACTAGCTTATCCAGGCTCTTAACGAGAGCGTCAAGGGAAGGGGCAAATGAGCATTCTGCGGCCGGTCTGATGTGAAGAGGTAGCCTGGCGATGAGTATGCTTTTTATATAGTCGTCGCTCAGTGACTTTGGCGTCGTTTAAAAGTCGGCGTAAGCGACGAAGGAACTGCGAGGGGGTCAGGCCGTGGAGGCTGTCCGATGTTAGTAGAATGGTGAGGGCAAGGTTTGCGTCCGGCATAGCACGTTCAAGAATGGCGTCTTTCAGGTGTGTATACGTATTCATTAATGGATTTTCGATTATGTCCATGACGGTAGTCATGAGACCTGGGGGCAAACGCTGTACTAGGTGGACGTATTGGTCTTCTGGGGACATAATATTCCTCGTCTTAAATGCCATCTCGATCTGAATGAACCAAGCTTTAAGGTCGTGCATGTTACATTCAGGGAGGGGTAGGAAAGCCTGGAGTGTTGCCATAGTGATGGGCGTCGGTGACGGGTCGTGACTGTTGTGGGCTACTGCTCTATGTAGCGTGGGTGAAGCGGCGTGGGTCGGGCTGGGGGATGGTGATATACGATGAGATGTGCTGGGCACAATTTGCGCTTTCTTTTGAGGTGAGAACAACGCAAGGATCGTTTCGGCGTGCTTACTGCGTGTGTTTCGTACGGCGGGAGATGTCATGAAGCACGGGGGAGAGAGGGTTGGGGGAAGGGAGGGAAGTGAGGTGAGGTGAGGTCACTCATCCCAAGTGGGTGACAATTAAGCAGACCTCACCTGTCGCACCTGCCTCCCTTACCGGCGAGACACTCATCCCAAGTGGGTGACAGTGACAACCATTACCTGGCGATCACCTGCAGTCTCACCTGTTGCTGATATAGGTTATCATTATAACCAACCTGAGATTCTTTGATAAGCTTACAGCCAAGAGAGCTCCGCCAGGTAACCGCGGGGTTGCCGCGACCCTGGCCAGGCCTTCTCTGGCAGTTAGTGCCCTCTACCTCAGAACACTACCCTTGTAACTTGTATCACCCATCCTCGGCGCCCGTCAGCACACCGTTGACAGGTGATACAAGTTGCAGGAGCCGACTTTTTGTTCCCTTTTTCTCCTCCTCACCACTTCTCTCTTCCGGGCACTTGGAAGGACCTGCGGGGGTGACATCCCCTTCATTCGTCCTGCCAAGGAGCGCAGCCCCAGTTCCCCTTGTAGCAGGCTTGGGACCAGGGAGTGCTTCCACGTGTCGAGCCACGATTCCGAAAGAAAGATTTACAGCCATCAATCAGTGTATGCATTGTTATGAATACACTCATAACAAAAGCAAGTGCCCAAACAAACAAAACAAATACTGCTCCGAGTGTGGAGAAACTGGGCACACTTACACTGAATGCAACAACAGCAACAAGAAATGTCTCAGATGTGGTGGGAGCCATCGCACACTAGCAAATAAGTGTCCAGAAAGACAGAAAATAATAAAAGAGACAGAAGTAAAGAAAAACGAAAGGGCGATAGCAATGGAAAACAAAACCTATAGCGCAGTAGCCAAGGCAGCAGTGAACCAAACCCTGTCGACAACAAAAGAGACAATAATAAGCTCACTAAAACAATCCACGCCCATGTCACCACAACCAGTAATACAACTGCCAAACAACACATCTCTTGAGATCCTCACAGTCCTCATCAATGCTCATTTAACCTGTCTAAAAGAACCTGGCAGCGATTACAACAAGGTTGCTAACAGGGGACTAAGGAGAGCAGGCTTACCAGAGGTGACACTCGAGTCTGATGCAGACTTAGCAGGCATCCTGAAGGTCATCGCTCCCCCCCAACCTCACCCCCACATAAGCAGGGAAGCTGCTTCATCCCAGGAGAGCTTACAATCTCACTTCCAAGCTCTGGACCAGCATGACCGACTCCTCAGCGAACCCGAGGATATGGAGGAGCATGAAATAATAGCAAGTGGTCACACACAACCACAACAACAACAACTATCATACCTGCCTCCAATACAACCAACCTACCTCGCAGCCAAACAAAAATCGTCGCCACAGATCGCGAGAAAACAAACAAAACAAAAAAGCCAGACAACCCAAGCAGCAGCTCTCCCTGCTGAGCAAGCTACAAAAACACTCCCGGATGGTATACCATCAGAACCGTCAGTGCTCGGCCTCCGACTGTATGCGTATGACATCAAAAAATACCAACAAAGCAGTCGCAAGGCACTCGGAGACGAAATCCGAAAAGGAACAATCAAATATACGTACAGCAACACTGCATACCACTCGCCAGAGCAGGACATGAAGATCCTAAAACATCTGAGACAGGGAGATATTGAGGTAACACCTGGCATGATAGAAGAAAGAAGGAACATAAATAAAGTGAGAAACGGGTTCGAAGAAACTAGGGATAGACCAGAAGAGAGCATTAAAAAGAAACCCTGATATGACAAGGCTAAGAATCATACAGCACAACGTCTTACACTGGAGTAAAGAAAGAGCCAATGAACTATCAAATATGTACAGAATATTCGATCCAGATATTATCTTAATCAACAGCCACGGCATGAAAGAAACAGATCGAATCAAAATATACCCATACAACATCTACCAGAGCAATAAAACAGGCGAGCTAAGTGACGGAGTCGCAATTGCAGTGAAAAGAAACATCAAACACAGAGTAACTGACGATTTCCAATCGGAATTCCTGAGTATCGAAGTTGACACCAACATAGGTCCAATAATAATAGCAACAGCCTATCTTCCCCCAAGAAGACCGCATATGCCCGAGGCTGACATCACGCGGCTATTAAGAACTAATAAGCCAATGTACCTACTGGGAGATCTAAATGCTCGCCACAACATCCTGGGCAACAATGACAACAACCAAGTAGGCAACAGACTTGCCAGGCACGTGAACCACGGGCAAGCAGTGATAATTGGGCCTCATTTCCCAACTTTTATAACCAACAACAGTGCCACAACACCAGATATCATCATTGCCAATAAGTATGGCACACTGAGCACGCTCGCAACACCAGGAGATGCATCAACCAGCGATCACCTTCCAATTCAGTTCACGCTATCCACGTCACCGATAATGGTACAGACGCCACCACGAACAGATTACAGGAATGCTGACTGGGAGAAGTACCGCAACATACTCAGCAACACCCCCACAATGACATTGCAAAACAAAGGTTATGAGGAGATAGATAAGGCCACCGCAGCTTGGTTCAATGAAATAACATCCGCAAAAGAACAAAGCATACCAAACAAACAATACCGCACAATCCCGCACCATCGGACCAATGCGCAACTCAACAACAGCAAACGAGAATATCAGATTCTCAAATTACAAGCTGAAAGGCATGGCTGGAACCAAAATACAAGACGTCAATATAGGCTGCTACAAATGGTAATTAGAGAACAAACAAAAGAGCTGGCACAAGAAAACTGGGGAAGATTAACTAGAGAACTGACTAAATATACGAAAGACCCAGCAATATTTTGGAGTAAACTAAACAGACTGATGGGAAATAACAGCACCCACTCTCCATATATATATGATGCACAAAACAATAAAATTTACGATGCCGTAAAGAAAGAAAAGATCCATAACAAATATTGGACGAAAGCCTTCAAAATAACAGATGAAGAGAACCAGCATTTCAACACACAGTTTGAAGAAACCATACAAAGAGATCTTGCACGGTTTCCAAACAAACTGACGCCATATCCCAACATCAATACAAATAGACTGTCCGGCGAAAATCTCCTGACAGCTACAATAACAAATGATGATGTCAAGTCAGTACTAATAAAAATGAAAAACAAAGCCCCAGGCAAAAGCAAGATAAAGAAAACAGATATCACTCATCTCCCAGCTAACATGATATCAAAACTGACCAACATATTTAATGCCAGTCTGTCGTCAGGCTACTTCCCCAAAATATTCAAGCAAGCAATAATTTGCCTCATCCCTAAGCCAGGAAAACCACCCAATAGAGTAGAGAATTTCAGACCAATCTCACTCCTCGAAATACCTGGGAAAGTACTGGAAAAGATCATAAACAAGAGGCTGCTCACATATATGGAAGACGGAAGCTTCCTCAATGACAACCAATATGGATTTAGACAGAGCAAAGGTACAACAGCTGCAATTGCAATTGCCTATGAACAAATTGCAAACACACTAGCTGACAAACAACAGTGTAATATAATACTAAGAGACGTCTCAAAAGCCTTTGACAAAGTCTGGCACGATGGTCTAAAACATCGTCTGATAGACATTCAGCTGCCAGACATCATGACAAAAACTCTCTGCAGCTTCCTAAACGGCAGATCGGCTCAAATCAGGCTTGGGGAACATCTTGGAGAGCCGATAAGCCTCCTTAGTGGAGTTCCTCAAGGGAGTGTACTGTCACCTTCATTATATATTCTATATACAGCAAACCTGCCGCCAACAACCCACCATCACAACTATGTATCCTATGCAGATGATATAACCCAAATAGTGACTCACCCAAGCAAATCAAAAATAATTATGACACTCCAAACTCATAACGCTATCAAGGATATTAACGAATTTGAGTATCGATGGAAAATCAAGACGAACACTACAAAATTCGAAATGATAGCAGCCGCTAAAATAGCACCTCTGCCAGTAATTATCAACAACAATGAAGTACCATTCACACAAAAAGGGAAGATGCTCGGCCTCAAACTGACGAACAGAGGGATAAATACTCACGTGAAAGAGAGGGTCAAGATGGCTAAAACACAACTGCAAAAATGCAAGAGATTCAGTGGCTGCACTGAAAAAATAAAGATACAGTTATACAAGTCCCTCATAAGGCCCATTTTGGAATACCCTCCAGTTCCACTGAATACTCTGTCTAAAGCACAAATGCTAACGATCCAGGCAGTACAGAACAGAGCCCTAATATGGGCAACAGGGGCACAATACCCAAACATACCCACTGCAGAAGTGCTACATACACACTTCAACATAGAGCCCATGAACTTAAGAATTTACACTCTCGCAAAGCGAGTATGGGAGAAACTGCAAAGAGCCGAAGACCACAATTACACAAGAATCACAAATAATGACCTGGGCACGAGTAACCACTCCTGGTTCCCACGGAGCCTACCACTCACCTTACAGGAACCACCACCGCTTCTAAGCTACCGGAGCAGGAACCGGAACCGGAACCATGACGCACACGACGATCCAGACGATCCTGTGTAAACCGCACAAACCTGAAAAGAAAAAGAATGTAAACACAAACAATGATGAACGAAGTGAACATGAACCTAAAAAGAAAAAGAAAGAGTTAGAACCAAAAGCTTCACTCCACTTCTCGCAACCGACGCCACGATCTCCTCTGGCTCTTGTGAGGAGACCGAGACGAAGGCTAGAGATGGGAGTGGAGATGTACCATCTTACAAACTCGCCAAAGACTCGCTGTGTGCATATCACCAGCGTGTGTGAGGTCAGATGACCCCAACACGAGGTGATATGCAAACGACGAGGACGGGCGAGATGGAGATGGGAAAAAAAAAAAAAAAAAAAAAAAAAAAAAAAAAAAAAAGGTGAATGGGTAACTATAACAAACAACTAAGTATATCATTAAAAAAAGAAAAAAAAAAAAAAAAAAAAAAAAAAAAAAGGTTAAGGGTTAACTACAAGAAATAAGTATATGTTTATAACTAATTACTGGCAATTATATTATCTTATAACAAAACAGGTCACTCCATTTCTCACAGCCGATGCCACGATCTCCTCTGGCTCTTGTGAGGAGATCGAGACAGAGGTTAGAGAAAGAAGTGGCAACTGACTAACTCAAAGAACCTCTGGTGGTGGGCAATAATAAGAGGAACTTCGAGGATTTTTTTATGCTAATTTAATCTATGTATGAACACATACATACAATAAGTATATGGGCCCGGAGCAGGAGCTGACTACCAACAGAAAAGACAAAGCGAGGTGCGTGCCAAGGAGAAAGATAACCTCACCAGGCAAGAGGGATAGCCCCTCAAACTATCACACTCCACCTTGTTTACATTTCCCTAGCTAGCTTCTAAACCTCTCCTCTTCTTTCAACGTGGAATGATATCATCCCATGTCTTTCCAAGGTAGCTTTAGCTTTAGCTTTAGCTTCAGCCAGCATCAAATAAATATTCACACTTGAAATATATGTAAAATCGAAGCACAAAAAAATCCTCTGCATGGGTACCGCGCATAAAGTGTCACTATCCAACGCCTCTAATAAAACTCTCGCCGCTCCTTCTTCGGAACAGTTCCTTTCTTCTTGAAAAAAAAAAAAAAAAAAAAAAAAAACACCATGGGTACCGCACATATCTTCTTGAATGTAAAGTGTCACTATCCAACGGTTCTAATCGAACTCTCGCCGCTCCTTCTTCGTGACTGTAAAGTGTCACTATCCAACGGTTCTAATATAACTCTCGCCGCTCCTTCTTCGTGACTGTAAAGTGTCACTATAAAGTGCTTGGCTGCAAATAAATATTCACACTTGAAATATAGCTCATATCGAAGCACAAAAACATCCTCTGCATGGGTACCGCGCATAAAGTGTCACTATCCAACGCCTATAATAAAACTAATAAAACTCTCGCCGCTCCTTCTTCGGAACAGTTCCTTTCTTCTTGAAAAAAAAACAACAAAAAACAAAAAAAAACACCATGGGTACCGCACATATCTTCGTGAATGTAAAGTGTCACTATCCAACAGTTCCTTTCTTCTTGAAAAAAAAAAAAAAAAAAAAAAACACCATGGGTACCGCACATATCTTCTTGAATGTAAAGTGTCACTATCCAACGGTTCTAATCGAACTCTCGCCGCTCCTTCTTCGTGACTGTAAAGTGTCACTATCCAACGGTTCTAATAGAATTCTCGCCGCTCCTTCTTCGTGACTGTAAAGTGTCACTATAAAGTGCTTGGCTGCAAATAAATATTCACATTTGAAATATAGCTCATATTGAAGCACAAAAAAATCCTCTGCATGGGTACCGCGCATAAAGTGTCACTATCCAACGCCTATAATAAAACTAATAAAACTCTCGCCGCTCCTTCTTCGGAACAGTTCCTTTCTTCTTGAAAAAAAAAAAAAACAACAAAAAACAAAAAAAAACACCATGGGTACCGCACATATCTTCGTGAATGTAAAGTGTCACTATCCAACGGTTCTGATAGAACTCTCGACGCTCCTTCGTGACTGTAAAGTGTCACTATCCAACGGTTCTAATATAACTCTCGCCGCTCCTTCGTGACTGTAAAGTGTTGTAAGGTGGCCAGATGCTGCATCTCGCGCTCTCCGCGAGCAGGCGCGCTCTCTGCTCTCCCGTTCTGGCTGTCCTGGCCGGAGGACTGGACGTTGCCTGTCGCCTGTTTCTTTTTTTTAAATTTATTATCTTTCGTTTTATTTTTTCGTCATTTTAGATTAGTTTCCCTTTTAACTAAAGTTTTCTGTAATTTATTTTATTTTATTTTTATATTACGAGACCTTGTATTGAATGTTTTTATTTGTCACCACGTTTTATTTTTTGTGTTTTAATGCTTTTTGAACTTTTATGGTCTCAGTGTTTCTTTGATTTTATTTTAAACTTTAGGGGAAACGTTTTATGTATTTTATTTTTGCTTCGTTTTATTCCTTTTAGTTTATATATTATGCTTTTTAGGATTTTATACATTTTGTTTTACATATGTATCTTTCTTTTATGTTGTCTTTTTGTTTGAATTTTATTATTTTAATATTCATAAGATAATATGCCTCTGACGTCACCGAGGCAATGTTGACGTTTTTTAAAACAAAAAAGCAGAGACGGTCAGACAGTCAACGAGGGTGTTTCCTTTATCCAGTCCTCCAGAGTAGTTAACCGGCTGTGTCGCCATTTTTGGATTATCTGTGTCGTGCCAAGGAAGTGAACAACGGGGATACGATCACGAAGACAAGAGTTAAGTACTGAAGTGCCTGACATTCTTTGCTTAGGAGCTGGACGTGATCTAAAAGAACATTTTTATTAAATCCTGATCAGACCTTTTTTATTGAACTTGGCTGGATTCCTTTTACCCAATCCTTTTATACTTTGTGGTAGGACGTCTGTGTTTTATTTCATTTTAGTTCACCAGACTGTTGTTTTCTTTTCTGCCGTATTTAGATTTTGTCAATTTTTAAGCCTTCAGCAGTGGCGTCAGATTTGCTGATCTAGCCTTTGTTTTTATTGGTAAGCCTTCTGCCAGATACTCCACTCGGGAGTATCTTTTCTTTAGTTTTAGTATACGGCAGATTTAATCATTTTAAGTGCCTTCTGCACATGTTTTGCCATTTTATATTTTATTAGTATTTTTCAATTAGTTTTAGAATTTTGTTTTATTAGGCCGAGCATCAGAAAGAGATTGTCACGCTGGAATACACCCATTTAACTGATTCAAACTCCCTCCCCCACGCTACCACTTTCAGGGTTTTGAATTGACAGGGGTTAGCCAGGCCCTTAGCGCTTGTTTCCCTGGCCAGCATCAAGGGAGGGCAAATAAGTTTTCACCTTTGACTTGATGAACTGGGACGGGGCCCCTGGGTTAACACGGACATCACACTACAGCACGTTTTTGGTGGCTTTTGCGGTGGGATATTCCCGTGCATGAGTTAACGCTCTTGATTAATCACTTTCTGATGTTGAGACGTCCAGTGTTTTATTTTATATCATGCATGTTTTAAGTAGTTGGTGAGCCACTCATTTTCTCATTTAATATTTGTATTTTGTATTTTTTTGTCACATTTTTCTCCTTTTACAGGTTTTCAGGCCTTACTTTTTAGTATTTTTTAAGAGCTCGGCTTTCTTTTACAGCTTTTATCCCCTCTCTTTCAGCGTTGGTTTTGTTTTTATTAATCGCCAGCTCGCCTAGCTAGTTTTATTGTGGCTCACTTAGTATAGGATGTTTTCATTTTTATATTCTTAACCCTTTTACCCCCCAGCCAGTTCAGGTTTGCTGTGTGCAGCGTCGGTTGTTGTGCAGTCTGTTGTTATTGTTGGCTATTGTTCCTGTGGGTTGTGTTTTCAGTTCTGATACGTGTATTGTATCTGTCTCCCTGTTGGAGATTTGTCAGTTTCGTGTGTTTTGGGCATGCCGAACACGAGAGAGAGACAGGAAAGGTATCAGAGACTCCAACAGCGCCGAAACCTCCAGATGAGCAGCCAACCAACATCTCGTGAAGTCTCCCCGACACCCCAATGTTTGCCTGGTGGATCAAACCCTGACGTCCGTGAGGCAGTGCGGATGATGGAAGCCGAGGTCACCATGTTCGATCAAATCATGGAGAAGATTAACTCGCTCGTAGCCGAAGTACGGGAGTACAAGGAGCAGAACGAAGCCCGCTTACAACGCCATGAAGAAGCCCTTAGGGAACGGGATCTGAGGCCTGACGTAGAACAACCTGCCGAGAGGGAGCAACCCAAGCAACCGGTGAGGAGAGATGAGAGGGATGCCTTGATTGAGCAGCTCCGTAGCCAGCTCGAGGAGCGTAACAGGGAGCTGATTGAGTCTCGATGTCCACAGCAGGATCGCAGAGCTGCACCCCAAGAAAGTGCCCAAGACAGAGAGATAAAAGAACTCCGACACCAACTCCAGCAGCGAGACCAGGAGCTAGCAGAAGTCCGTCGTACGGTTATAACAGCTCCAGCCCATCAAGCCATGACTGTGTGTCAAGGCCATCACCAGCCACCCATCATCAACGGCAGTCGTTCTCCGCCTCAGCCTCATCCTCGTAGCCGTCCGCAGACTCCAGTCCCAGAGCCTGAATCGTACACACGCGAACAACGCCAACACAATCACCTTGCGTCTCTGCCGCAGCAGTTCCAAGAGAGGAGCTACGCACCACAGCGCCATGGAAGTTCGGGAAATGCCTCCTCTCAGCCATCTAGCACGCCAGTCTCTTATGTATTTACGAAGGAAACAGTCCCACACTTCAAGGGAGACACTTCGGCATCGCAGCCCTTGAGGAAAAACCAGGCCATTGAAGGTTGGATACGGGCGATAGAGAACATCGTGAAGCCAGCCACATCAGAGATGTTCATTCAGGCAGCCCGGGCAAACTGCAGAGGACCTGCAGAACTGATTATCAATTCCCCTCTCTTTGATAGCATTCACGAGTGGGAGACATTCAAAGCTGCGCTACGTAGTAAGTTCCGAGGCACCTACACTTCCTCGGACTTCTACAAGGTGCTGTATGATATACACATGGCACCTGACCAGGCTCCAATGGATTTTTTTCTCCAGCTCGAAGGGAACGTGTACCAGGGATACCGAGATCACCGCGAGGCCATTGGTGATCCTTCCGAACTAGTCAAGCGTGTTTTCTTGGGCAGCATCCCAACATGGCTGCGAGACTTCCTTTCTCTCAAGGAGGATAGTAGTCCAACCCAACTAGCTGAAGCCGCCCAACGCATCTGGAATTCTCGCCATGGAATCAGACATAGTGAGGCCTTGCCACAGGAGTATCCCAATGCTCCTAGTCGCCCTCCACGTGGCCGGGATCTATACGCCATGCCAGTTGCCACTGACTATCGGAGACGATCGCCAGTTTCCCCAGGACCGGTTCGGTGGTGTGAACATCATCGAGTCAACACGCACAACACATCAGAATGCAGAGCTCGAGCTGAACTCCTTGATCCGCAGTCCCCACGCCGACGCTGCTACCAGTGCCGAGGTGCAGGCCACTTGGTGAGGGATTGCCCCTTTCGCTCACGCCAGGGTGACCACGCTCCGGCAGCCGCTGGCGGATCTCAAGCACGGAGCACTTTCCAGGCAAGTTACACCCATCAAGAGGGTGACCGCAGCAGTAACCAGGACACAACCTACCGGACGGCCAGTCGTGGCACTCAATATTAATGATGCTACTCTCCTATGCTTCCTCGACACAGGGTCGGAAGTGACGATTCTTAAGCCTCAAGTGCTCAAGAGGATTGATCCTCATAACCACCTGCACAGGAGAGATACTGCGTGTATTCTACGAGGTGTATCGGGCCAATCAATTGAGACCTTGAGTGAGGTGACCATTGTCTTCCACGTGAACTTGGATTTAGAGATACGCCATACAGTTATTGTGTGTGATGTAAGATTCCCTGGCGATGTTCTTTTGGGGATGGACTTCTTGCGGAAAACCACCTTTGGTCTCTCCTCTAACTCGCAGGATGATCACGCCTATTTAACCCTCGAAGGACATGAATTCTTGGTGAAGTATACCGACACCTGCTCGCTGCAGCTGAGCCTAATAAGTTTGGCCCCACCAGTGCCTTCAAGTATTCAAGTCGGTTCTTCAACCGGTAATCCTGCGCCACCACGTGACACACCTACGGCTGTACACCTCCGCCAAACGACTGAGCTTCCCCCACATAGTGGACGTTTCTTGGAGGGTATTGTGGGTAGATCTGGCCCTACTGATGGTGACGTCTTATTCATACCCCAGGTACCAGCGGTTTCGGTATCACCCTGTGTACTTGTAACTGCAGCCAGTCGACGGTGCCCTGTGTGGGCAGTCAATAGCACAGCAAAGCCACTTCGTCTGACCCAAGGTACTCGCTTGGGAGTGGTAGCCGCCATCGAGGCTGTATACACAACAGGCACACCAGCTGCCACACCATTTGACCTGGCAGACACCAATGACCCTACTCCTGATCTAGTTGAACTCAGGGAAGACCACGACGGTGATGAGTTTCAGTGGGAGGAAGACCGGTTCGACAGAGAATTTGGTATAGAGGATTTTGGATATGATAGCACATTCGACACCCTGCCCAACGATCTTCCGCCATCACAAGCTCTTGCAGCAGTTGAAGCAGCCAGTGCTTTGGATTGCCCATCATTTGATACAGAATGTCTGATCCCAGACTTGGAACACCTGGATGAGGACCAGCGCAAGGAACTCCTAGCACTTATACACCGCTACAGTGTGCTTTTTGATGGAGGTGAAGATGCTGTGGGCCATATTCCAGATATTCAGCACAGGATTGATACAGGCGAAGCAGCACCTGTATGTACCAGGCAGTGGCGACTTCCCCAGGCCACTCATCAAGTCATTCGAGAGCAGTGCGACACCATGCTTCAGAATGGTGTTATTGAACCCTCAACCTCACCTTGGCTGAGCCCTGTTGTTCTGGTGAAAAAGAAAGGTGGCTCACTTAGGTTCTGTGTGGACTACAGGAATTTGAACGCAGTGACAACAGCAGACACATTCCCCCTGCCAAGGATTGATGAACTTATTGATGAGCTAGGCCCATCTGACACGTTTACCACCCTTGATGCTAGAGCAGCATATTGGAGCGTAGAGGTCCATCCTGAAGATCGACCCAAGACAGCCTTCAGTGATGGATATCGGCTTTTCCAGTTCTGTAGACTTCCTTTTGGTCTTAGCACTGCACCTACCACCTTTCAGAGGACAATGAATTTTGTTTTATCGTCAGTCCTTGGGCATCACACATTGGCATACTTGGATGATGTGGTAGTTTATTCCAGAAGCTTCTCACAACACTTGAAGGATCTTGAAGAGACCCTGCAATTACTGGCAGCTGCCGGGTTAAAGCTGAACATGGAAAAGTGCAGGTTTGCGGCAACAACCATAAATTTCTTGGGTTTCACTATATCTCCAGAAGGTGTCGCACCTGACCGGGAGAAGGTTACAGCTATCGTAGAAACTCCTGCACCACGAACTGTCAAGGAAGTCCGTCGGTTTCTAGGTGCGACTGTTTTTTTCAGGAAGCATATTAAAGGATATGCCTCCTGTGCAGCTCCACTCCACCTCCTCTTGAAAAAGGGACACACTTGGAAGTGGGACAAAGAGCAACAACAGGCATTTGAGAAACTAAAAGGGCATCTAGCATCTGCCCCAGTACTCCAACAGCCCGACTTCACAAAACCTTTTGAGTTGCACACTGATGCAAGCAGTATCGCATTGGGAGCTGCTCTGATTCAACGTGGTAATGACGGAGCACCACATGCCATCGCTTACTACAGTAGAAAACTGCGTGACCCAGAGACCCGCTATCCAGCCATTGACTGTGAGGCTTTAGCAGTGGTTGAAGGTGTTCGGGTGTTTGACTCATATTTGTATGGGCGCAAATTTATAATCTATACGGATCATCGCCCACTTGTCTACATATTCAAGCACCGAACTAAATCCCCACGGATGACTAGATACGCCCACGACCTGTCTTTCTATGACTTTGAAATCAGGTACAAAGAGGGTCCCACGAATTATGTCCCTGATCTGCTGTCACGACATGTTGCTGCCATGGACGTCCGGGAGCTGTCATCACAGGAGCTTGCTCAGGAACAAAGCCAAGATCCAATGTTACAAGATCTTTTGTCTTATTTAAGTGATGGCACTGTACCCAAGAAGAAGCCTCGCATTCCCCTTTCAGATTTTGAATTGAGAGATGGGGTCCTGTATCGGTTGTTGCACCTGCCCGATAAGGTTGTGTACCAGTTGTGTGTGCCTGGGAAGCTAAGAGATTCAGCACTAAAAGCAGCTCATACGCCCCCTCTTGCCATGCATCCTGGTATCCATAGGACGTATGAAAACCTCCGTAACATGTTTTACTGGCCCAACATGCTACGTGATGCCCGCCACTATGTTGAGCATTGTCTTGTATGCCAGCAGTCGAGGGGAACTGCTCAACGTGTCCCAATGGCTGATGCACCCTTAGCTTTGTATCCACTGGAACGGGTATCAATGGACATTCTTGATTTGACTCAAGCACCAATGAGATGGGCATTGACCATTTTGGATCAACACTCCCGATTCATTCAGATCATACCACTCAGAGATGTGACTGCTGCAAAGGTACATCATGCCTTTCTTGACAACTGGATTACATATTTTGGTCCACCTCGCGTTATCCAGACTGATAATGGCAGACAATTCACATCTAACCTGTTTGCTGAATTGGTGGAAATGTTGCGGGCTTCCCACCATTTTACCATCCGTTACCATCCACAGGCAAATGGACTGGTGGAACGTACCAACCGTGTGGTCAAAGCAGCTCTCCGATCCGTAGTAGGAGATCGGCCTGGAGAATGGCATAAGTATGTACCAGAACTACGACTAGCTCTCAACTCTGCCATACATCGCACCACTGGGGAGCAGCCTCTCTATCTTCTCACTGGACGACATGCTTACTTTCCAATAGGGCTCACAAACGAGGCTCTTTTTGGCGATAACAGCACCTTCCAGGAACGCCTAAAGACTGCTCGTCGTGCAGCTGTAGTAGCATCTAGAACTGCCCATGAAGTTAATGAGAGGGCATATAACAAGAGAGCCAAGGGGACTTTTGCCCCAGAAGAAGGAAACCTGGTCTGGTATAAGGAAATGGTGCCCCGTCCACTAGGTCCCAAGTGGCAGGGGCCTGCTCGTATATCCAAGAGGTTTGGCCCAGTGTCATTTGAGGTTCAACATTTAGATTCTGGCAAGGTTGTGCGAGCTCACCTTAATCACCTTCGACCTTATCACCCACCACAAGAGTTGTCGTATCCTGATGACAACATGGCTCCAGAGGAAGATGAACCATCTGCACCTGATGATCCCTGGGTAGCCATCCTCACAACCTGCGTACTCGACTTCACCCCTTGTAAGCCCACCACAGTTGCTGAACAAGAAACATAGGGACCTTGATCCAGTAAGCCTAGGCTCCATGCCATGCTGGGTCAAGGAATGCTGTTAGCTGTGTGCTAGGGACCTTGGATCAGTATGACCTGGCTTTGTGCTATGCTGACCAAGGAGTGCTGTTAGCTGTGTGCTAGGGAACTTGAT
Source organism: Penaeus japonicus (assembly GCF_977035675.1). Lineage (NCBI taxonomy): Eukaryota > Metazoa > Arthropoda > Malacostraca > Decapoda > Penaeidae > Penaeus > Penaeus japonicus. The sequence continues at coordinate 42,363,827 of NW_028234405.1, forward strand.
GCCAGTGCGCCTTTGGCTATGTGCCACACTGGGTCAAGCAGTGCTGTTAGCTTTGTGCTAGGGACTCTGCTGTCAGTGAGCTCTTGGCTGTGTGCCACACTGAAGCAGAGATTGCTGTTAGATGTATTGGGATTGTACTGCACAACATCCTGTCCTGTCCTGAGTGCTACCACGGACCAGAGGATGCCTGAAGCTGCCCAGTTTTTATTTTTTTTGGTGTTGGGATTTTTATTTAATATTACTGTTCTTTTCCTGATCACTTGTTTGAACCATGTCCACTCCTTTGTGCTTGTCAGGACTCAGGCTTGCTCTTGTCTTCCAGGTCTCCGCTGTTCGCTTCGACCCAGAGCGGGGGAGGAATTCTGTAAGGTGGCCAGATGCTGCATCTCGCGCTCTCCGCGAGCAGGCG
>NW_028234405.1:42369235-42379235 GCF_977035675.1 Penaeus japonicus
CACTATCCGGGAGAGCGCATCCGCTGCTTGGTTGTTCTCTCCCTTTATGTGGCGAATGTCGGAGGAGAATTGGGAGATAAAATCTAGATGTCTCTCTTCCCTCGGGTTTTGCCTCGGCGCTCTAGATCTTAACGCGTAAATTAGAGGCTTATGGTCGGTGATGATATGGAAGCTGCGACCTTCTACCTCGCTTCGGAAATGTTTAATGGCGAGATATGCAGCTAAAAGCTCCCTACCGAATGCCGAGTACTTCCGTTCTCTCGGTTGTAGTGTCTTCGAGAAGAATCCCAGGGGGCAGTCTTGACCGTTGACGTGCTGCTGCAGGACGGCCCCGACGGCCGTGTCCGAAGCGTCGACGATGATGCTTGTAGGGACCTCTGGGCGTGGGTGGGTGAGGGAGGAGGCTGTGGCCAGGGCGATCTTGCAGTTTTCGAATGTCGCGAGAGTTGCGTCGGTCCATTCGATGTCCCTCTGGCGCTGTCCTTTCCTTGTCGGTGTTAGTAGGTTGTGGAGGGGTGCCATCAATTGTGCACCCTGTGGGAGAAATCTTCTGTAGAAGTTCATCATGCCAAGAAATCGTCGTAGCTGGCGCTGCGTTGTTGGGCGTGGGAACTTCTTGATGACTTCGATCTTCGATGTGTCGGGGGTGATGCCCGTCGCACTGACGGTGTGTCCAAGGAATGTCAAAGTCTGTACTCCGAATTCGCACTTTTCCGGGTTGATGACGATGCCGAACTCGGAGAAGCGCTTGAAAAGGTCCTTGAGGTGTTGCTTGTGTGCGTCTGCATCCGTACTCGCTACGAGGACGTCGTCGATGTAAACGAAGGTGTTGCTGAGTCCTTGGGTTACTTCGTCCATGAAACGCTGGAACGACTGGGCAGCGTTGCACAGACCGAAGGGCATTACCAGGTACTCGTACAGGCCGAATGGTGTAGTAACTGCTGTTTTCGGTACGTGTTCCTTCGCTACTGGTATTTGATGGTATGCTTTAACCAGGTCGATGCGAGAGAAAATGTTGCAGTCAGCGAGATGTTGGGAGAAGTCCTGAATGTGAGGGACTGGATATCTGTCAGGCACAGTCTGAGCATTCAGAAGTCTATAGTCCCCACATGGTCTCCATCCTCCGTCCTTCTTCTTAACCATGTGGAGTGGTGATGCCCACGTGCTACTGGATTTTCGCACGTAGCCAAGCTTCTCCATGTGGTCAAATTCGGCTTTAGCTTCCAGGTAACGTTCATGGTTCAGGCGTCTGGGTCGGGTAACAACAGGTGGTTCTCTTGTTCGAATATGGTGTTGTATGGAATGATGCGGTGTCTTGTTGCTGTTAAGAGGGGCGGTGAGAGACGGGAATTCCTTCAGGAGGGACCTATAGGGGCACGACGTTCCAGGGAGGCGCTTGATGGCCAGCGCCGGGGCGTTCACTGAGGCGACGCGTGTTGATTCTCCTGCGATGGTGATCTTGTGCCTCTTAATGTCTACAAGAAGGTCAAAATGCTCGAGAAAATCTGCGCCTAGGATAGGGAACTCCACTTCCGCAATGACGAATATCCAGGGGAAATGCATTTTATTTTTTCCTATTTGAAAGTTTGGTGTCAGTGAACGTTCGCCGTAACTGGGAATTAGCACTCCGTTTGCTGCTTGCAGGTTACGTGAACTCTCTGAACGTCTGTCTTGGCGTCTGGGAGGGAGTAAACTGACCTCTGCCCCTGTGTCTACCAGGAAACGCGTGCTTGTCTTCAGGTCGGTTAGATAAAGGAGGCGTCTCTTGTATGGGGAACAGGAGGCAGACGCCGTTAACCCCTGTTTGGTTCGTTTCCCTGCCAGAGAGAGCAGTGAGGTTCGCAATTCCTCGCGCGACGGCCGAAGTTGTAATGGTACCAGCATACCTCGTTATTTTGTTGTAGCGGGTACCGGGCGACCTCGGAAGAATGGCGGGAGTCCGTGCTGCTACGTCGCTGTAGAGAGTCGCGACGGCGAGAGGGCGAGAATCGACGATGGTCATGGTGGGATGGTGAGCGTGGGCGGCGTTGTGCGGATGGTGACCGGGAGTGTCGAAGGGGGGAATGTGATGTGTATGCGTTCCGGCGGCGATGGGGAGATAGTGAGCCATCTCTGTTGGAAGGCGAAGATATGGAGAGTTTGATATCCCGTATTGCGTTTGTTAGCGACCGCAGCTGTTCAGAGAATTCTTCGGCAGTATCGAAACGAACCGAAGCTGTCGTGGTTGATTGCTGCGGCGGGATGGCGACTAGCTTATCCAGGCTCTTAACGAGAGCGTCAAGGGAAGGGGCAAATGAGCATTCTGCGGCCGGTCTGATGTGAAGAGGTAGCCTGGCGATGAGTATGCTTTTTATATAGTCGTCGCTCAGTGACTGTTTGGCGTCGTTTAAAAGTCGGCGTAAGCGACGAAGGAACTGCGAGGGGGTCAGGCCGTGGAGGCTGTCCGATGTTAGTAGAGTGGTGAGGGCAAGGTTTGCGTCCGGCATAGCACGTTCAAGAATGGCGTCTTTCAGGTGTGTATACGTATTCATTAATGGATTTTCGATTATGTCCATGACGGTAGTCATGAGACCTGAGGGCAAACGCTGTACTAGGTGGACGTATTGGTCTTCTGGGGACATAATATTCCTCGTCTTAAATGCCATCTCGATCTGAATGAACCAAGCTTTAAGGTCGTGCATGTTACATTCAGGGAGGGGTAGGAAAGCCTGGAGTGTTGCCATAGTGATGGGCGTCGGTGACGGGTCGTGACTGTTGTGGGCTACTGCTCTATGTAGCGTGGGTGAAGCGGCGTGGGTCGGGCTGGGGGATGGTGATATACGATGAGATGTGCTGGGCACAATTTGCGCTTTCTTTTGAGGTGAGAACAACGCAAGGATCGTTTCGGCGTGCTTACTGCGTGTGTTTCGTACGGCGGGAGATGTCATGAAGCACGGGGGAGAGAGGGTTGGGGGAAGGGAGGGAAGTGAGGTGAGGTCACGCGTAGGGTGGGCGGTTGTTCTTTACCGCACTGTTTTCTACACTTTGTATTGTTTCACTATGTGCTGAATCGTCAATTTACACTGTATATTACGTTTTTGCTATTTTCTTTTCGGTCACTTTGTGTCGTTTCACTATTTTTCTAGGCACATTCACTATTTGTCACTTTGCACTGTCTCACTATTTTCCTTTGCGAGATCACTTCGGGGTCACCACTGTAGATTAGTGGTATATGAAGAGAAAGTTCTCGGCGTTTTTCTTCAGTTTATTGTTTTCACTAAATATATTTTCTAAATGTTATCTCGTAGGCACGGTTGCTTGGTGTAACGGCGTGGCGGCGTGAGGTCAGGAGCGTACTAACTTTTTCTCGTGACATCCCGTCTTTTAAGCTCGGGCGCCGTGTTTACTCTCGTGACCTGCCGTTTGACCTGTGTCCTCATTGGCTGGTGGTGTTTCCTAATTGACCAATGCGGTGGTGCGTCGGGATGCGATCGCCGTCTGCTACACTCTGGCAGGATTGCCTTATGATATAATGTGCAGAGTGCTTGGCATCAAATAAATATTCACACTTGAAATATATGTAAAATCGACTCCTTCTTCGGCATCAGAGTGATCACACTCAAGCTCACCTGAGATAACAGCACCTGCTCCAGCTTACCTGCACCATCTGAAGCTATTTAGAAGCCTCAGAAGAAGAAGAAGAAGAAGAATCTACAACTCTTTGAAGGAAGAGTTATAGTCTACATGCTAAGTGTGTAACACTTATAGCAAGAAGAAGAAGAATACCTGGATTACCTGAGTTAATCCCAAGAGAGTAACACTTATGCCAAGGAGTTGACATCTTTAAGGAGTTGGCATACTAAAAGAGATCCCTTCATAGTAAGGGTTTTGACACTCGGCTCTCTCGAGCCAAGCACCTCGGTGCTACAAGAGATCCTTGTAGGCACACACCTGTCCCCCCCTGTCCTTTACCACCACTTTTCGGCGTTAGGATAACACCTTGTGTTTCTGAAGGCGAACCCTGCGGTTTACCCGGCGAAGGCCGGGGTCTCAAAGGGGTCCCTTAGTTGGGATACTGTAAGAAACACTCGGAGGTTGCCACCTTTGTTAGGCTTAGGGAACGGCGGCAGGCCACTCTAACACTCCTGCCAACTCTAGCCAGACACCGTCTATATAGCCAACCTGGTTAGGCTCCTCAGAGATAAGAGGAGGTTGTCAGAGATAGGACTTAATCTGACAACTCAGGCAGGACTTGGACTTTTTACAGTGGTAGGATCGAGCTATGCGTTGGGAACCATGGCTTCGACCACCAAAATTAAAGTAAACCTCGATGGCATTCCGACTCTAACTCGAAAGCAGGAACTGAACTCTCTGATGTTTGGCAATGGTATCCATTTCCTAAGAATCATTGATGCTAGGAATGGATACATTGTTCTGCCAAAGACCCTTACCGATGCTGATAAGATAATGTCACCAGAATTCCGCCAAAAGCTTAAGAGCTCAGGTTTTGACCCCCAGATGCCTCTTGAAACCAAAGCTAAGATGACAATTGTAGTCAAAAAAGTGGACTCGTATATTACAAGCCACTCTAATGAAGAGATCAAAGAGGAACTGGTAAGACAACTCAGCCTGCAAATCGATGAAGTCTACAAAATGCCACAACATGGAATTGTTAAGATTCGATTCCATGATATACAGACTGCCAAAAAGATAAAAGACCAAGGACTGATCCTATATAATTACAGTATAAACCCGGCCCAGATCGAAGAGGAACGATTCACTCGAGTAATTCAGTGTATGAATTGCTACGAATATGGCCATACAAAGGGTAAATGTACCAAGAAGAATGCTGAAAAATGCAGTGAGTGTGGTCAGACCGGACACAGGTTCACGACATGTAAGAACACCACAAAAAAATGCCTAAACTGTGGAGGCGAACACAGGACTCTCTCTGGAAGCTGCCCTATCAGAAGGAAAGAGATCACAAAGGCAGTAGAAAAGAAGCAAGAGATCCAAACCCAGAAAGAGTCCAGACTACTGAGTGAAGTAGTCAAGAACACTGCAAAGGCTACAGCTAAGGTCGAGAAAACGATCGAAAAAACAGCCAAAGCCACAGCCGAAATTACCAAAACGGCGATTAAAGAGACGCAGCCACCCATCATGCAGCTGCCCAACAACCTGGCTGTCAAGACCCTGATTGCCTTGATGCATGCCCACCTGGCCAACCTTGCACAACCAGGCTGCTTTGCAGAGCAAGCAAAGCTAGCCTTGAGGCGAAATAACCTCCCTGAGATGGACCTTCCAAATGATGTAAATTCGGCAGGCATCCTGAGGGTTATGCTCCCTACAGAAACCCCCAAAGAAACCACAGAAGCACCTGAAGAAGAAGAAATGCCAGATCTGCCAGTTCTTGAAGAAGAAATGCCGCCACTGGAAGAGCCCACTGCACCAGTACCCCAGTATGTGAGGGTGCCATCCCCACACAGGTGCAAGAATGTGAAGAAGGCCAGGGAAGCAAAGGGCAAAGCTGTAGGAGTCATCCTGTACACTGCCGAGAAAACCGTTACAAACGGCAATATTGATGATGATGATGTTGCAGAATACATAAAAAATGGCAGGATGAAATACTCCTACAATAATCAGAGGCTGAAATCTGATGAATGTGCCAGTATCATAGATAGGAGAATTAGGGCAGCCTCCCTAAATCTCGTTGGTGTGGCTATCACTTACCTCGACCCTGAGTCCTACAGGAAGAGGAGGAATGGCTATGATGAGTCCCAAGAGAGGCATGAAGATGGACCTGCAGCCAAATCCAAGTGAATCACACCATCACTGTAGTTCAGCAGAACGTCCTCAAGTGGACTATGGTTCGTAGGAACGAACTGTCGGGCATGTATAGAGCCCTAAATGCAGATGTAGTCCTGATCAACAGTCATGGTTTGAAGGACACAGACAGGCTGAAACTGTTCCCCTACTTATGTTATCAGAGGAACAGGACTGGAGAAGCAAGTGATGGCATAGCAATAGCAGTCAGAAGAGAAATCAAACATAAGATTCTCGACGACTTTGACGAAATGCTGGCAATGGAGATAGAGACCAGCAGAGGTCCAATAGTAGTGGCTACTATGTATCTGCCTCCAAGAAGGGCAATTGTTCCACTGCAAGACTTATACAGTCTGCTTCGACGAAGATTACCCACATACATAGTGGGAGACCTCAATGCCAACCATCCAATGCTAAACAATAGAGCAGGCAACCAGGTTGGCAATGCTATTGCTAGAATGGTTGCTGATGGAGACCTAATTCACATGGGACCAGACTTCCCTACTTACATCACAGGGAATACAGCAACCAAACCAGATATTGCACTGTGCAATAACCAAGCCCATCACAACGTGATCATTGAACCGGGCCCTGCAGGCACCAGTGACCACCTGCCCATCATCCTCAAGATATCATCCAACCCAATCCTGAAAAGCCTAAACTGTAACAGATTCAACTTTAGAATGGCTAATTGGGGAGGATTCAAGGATGAGCTCCAGTCCAAGCCTGCAGCCAACTTGAGGACTGCAACATTGGAAGAGATTGACGAGGAAGTCGAAAAGTGGTACAGCGACGTTGAAGCTGCACTTGCTCATCATGTACCCAAGAGCAACCACAGGACTATCCCCCATCCAAGGCTAACAGCTGAAGTAAGACTGCTAAATATACAGTCGAATCACCTGCAGCACTATGCAGGGATTCATGGATGGACACAAGACCTGAGAGCAAGATATAGAAGCTTGCAAAGAGAACTCTCTAACCAGTGGAGGAGAGCAGCAAATGACAAGTGGGAAGAACTTGTTCGAAAAGTGGAATGGGACCGAAAAGATCCACAGTCCTTCTGGTCAGGAATAAAGAAACTGATGGGAAGAAGTGAAAGCAGAAGTAGCTACCTCCTCAACGAACAGGATGAGAAGATTTATGAAGAAGAAGAACAAGAAATCCTGTTCAGAAATTACTGGAGAAATTGTTTCCGAATTACCGAAGAAGAAGAAGAGAACTTTGACAGTGATTTTGAGGAGACCATCATAGAGGAAATAGGAAGGCACATGCACCTCCTATATCCAGAAGCTGCTTCTGACTTCACTAGACTGGACCCCACAGATCCACTAATGACCAAGATCAACCCCACAGATGTCAAAAGAACTATTCAGAGTTTCAAGAATAGAACTGCTCCAGGCAAAAGCAGGATCAACAAAACAATCCTGCAAAATCTTCCAAACAAGATGTTGCTGAGACTGGCAAACATATACAATGCCTCTCTCACTGCTGGCTACTTCCCTGACCACTTCAAGGAAGCAAGAGTCAGGATGATACCAAAAGCCGGGAAAAATCCAAGAAAAGTGGAGAATTACAGACCAATATCTCTGCTGGAAGTCCCAGGCAAAATCTTTGAAAAGATACTGAACATAAGATTGCGAAATCACCTGGAGATTAACGATTTGCAAAATCCCAGGCAACATGGCTTCAGACCAGGCAGAGGAACATCAACAGCCATTGCAATCATATATGAAGAAATCGCCAATGCCATGAGCGAAAGGAACCAAGTCAATGTGGTTCTGAGAGATGTGGCCAAAGCCTTCGACAAAGTTTGGCACACAGGCCTGAAACTTAAGATCATCAGGCTGAACCTCCCGACGTCCTTGACCAAGCTATTGTGTGACTTTGTTGAAAGTCGGAGTGCAAGAATAGTCGTCGGCAATACAGTCGGCGAAGCAATTCCCCTCATGAGTGGAGTTCCACAGGGAAGCTGCCTCTCACCGACACTGTTCACCATATACACAGCAGATCTGCCTGAACCATCACATGGCAGCAATCACTATATGTATGCCGACGACATCACTCAAATAATCAAGTATGAAGGGAGATCGATCGAGATGATGGCACTCAGAACTGCCAGAGCCATAGAGACCATCAATCGATATGAAAGACAGTGGAAGATCTCAACCAACATGAGAAAATTCCAAGTCATTCCTGTGGCCAAATTCAAGACAGCAGATCTGATAGTGGACGAGGAAGCAGTGGACTACTGTGACAAAGGAAAGATACTAGGGCTAACAATTAGCAGAAGAGGAATTGTCCCTCACATAAATGAAAGAGCAACCAAAGCTAAACATCAGCTGAACAAGATCAGAAGGTTCCAGACACTGAGTACTGAAACCAAGCTCTACATTTATAAAGCCCTAGTGCGGCCCATCATGGAATACCCGCCAGTGCCTACTCACACCATTTCCAGAAGGCAGATGATGCAGCTACAGACTATTCAGAACCAGGCAGGAAAATGGATTCTGAATATTCGCTATCCTGAAGTAGTCACTGCACGAGAGATCCATGAAAGACTAAGGATCGAGGCGATCAACCAGAGACTCCACCATCAAGCAAGAAGAAGATGGACAAAAATCCAAGATGAGGATGAGGAGCTCTACAATCGCCTCAACGTTCGTCCAGAAGGCACACATGCCTGGTGGCCCAAAAGCCTCAGCAGAATCAATGGCATTGAAGAAGTTGAGGCCATATTCACGGCATCAGGTACAGGAGACCGATGATCAAGTAAGGAGGCAACCATGAAGAGGAAAACCTAAAAGAAGACAAGAAGAATGAAGAAGTAAACCTCAAGAGGACCTGCAAGTTTAAATTCAAGAATGAAGATTTTTAAACAACTTTTAACCCAGACTACAAGCCAACCCACAGGGCTCCACTTCAACGTCAAGCACGGCACATCATGCATAGCAGTGAGAGGTGACGTGCGAGGTCGGCGAAGTGCAGCGTGGGCAGAGCTTCAGAATGTAAAAATACAAAAAAAAAAAAAAAAAAAAAAAAAAAAAAAAAAAAAAAAAAAAAAAAAAAAAAAAAATCCCTTAAAAAATAGCCTGCTAGGTGTTCTGGTTTCTGGCTGCCTCCCGAGGGGTTGACCCGGGGCTTTGTTCAGCTACTAAGGGCGCACATGCAAGCTATTCTCTGACTTCTTTCTCCTGGTCTTACAACTTATCTTTTCTCCTTTCTCCACCTTTCTCAGCTTTCCTTCTATCACTTTATCTCCTCGCAAATTTCATTTCCACTATCCCTCCAGCTCCCTTCATCACTTCCTCTTCACTTTACTCACTTCCATTATTCACTTCAACTTCCTTCTCCTCAAGACCAACTCCAATAAAAAGCTAATACTCTCTTCACTGTACTTAACTTTCTAACTCTCACTTTATCTCCTCCCAAGTTTCTTTTCACTATCTCTCCAGCTCCTTTCACCACTTCCTCTTCCGCTTTATCACGCTTCAAAAAAAAAAAAAAAAAAAAAAAAAAAAAAAATACTAACATTTTTTTGGTTTTTACTAACTATATTTAATGAATAAATAATAAAGATTCCTTATCCTTAACCCAACCCAAGTTCCAGACCCCTTCCTCCCAACCCTCTTCAACTTACTCACCCTCACAGATAAGAAGAAGAAGAATCAATCAACAATCAATGACTTTTCCCCTTCCGACCTGGCAGGCCTCCCAGAAGGTTTTGAGTGGACATTACACTTCAATAACTTTAGAAAGTCAGACAGGGAGTTTCGTCCTCCCACTACTTTAACTACGACTTTCCTTCATTTTCCTGACTGTTTTTCTTCACCTGAACTCTTCGTCTAACTTAACTGTCCCCTTCCACTTCGGTGGGAGTTCCAGTATATATGTAAAATCGAAGCACAAAAAAATCCTCTGCATGGGTACCGCGCATAAAGTGTCACTATCCAACGCCTCTAATAAAACTCTCGCCGCTCCTTCTTCGGAACAGTTCCTTTCTTCTTGGAAAAAAAAAAAAAAAAAAAAAAAAAAACACCATGGGTACCGCACATATCTTCTTGAATGTAAAGTGTCACTATCCAACGGTTCTAATCGAACTCTCGCCGCTCCTTCTTCGTGACTGTAAAGTGTCACTATCCAACGGTTCTAATATAACTCTCGCCGCTCCTTCTTCGTGACTGTAAAGTGTCACTATAAA
>NW_028234405.1:42384235-42391735 GCF_977035675.1 Penaeus japonicus
GTATGGAATGATGCGGTGTCTTGTTGCTGTTAAGAGGGGCGGTGAGAGACGGGAATTCCTTCAGGAGGGACCTATAGGGGCACGACGTTCCAGGGAGGCGCTTGATGGCCAGCGCCGGGGCGTTCACTGAGGCGACGCGTGTTGATTCTCCTGCGATGGTGATCTTGTGCCTCTTAATGTCTACAAGAAGGTCAAAATGCTCGAGAAAATCTGCGCCTAGGATAGGGAACTCCACTTCCGCAATGACGAATATCCAGGGGAAATGCATTTTATTTTTTCCTATTTGAAAGTTTGGTGTCAGTGAACGTTCGCCGTAACTGGGAATTAGCACTCCGTTTGCTGCTTGCAGGTTACGTGAACTCTCTGAACGTCTGTCTTGGCGTCTGGGAGGGAGTAAACTGACCTCTGCCCCTGTGTCTACCAGGAAACGCGTGCTTGTCTTCAGGTCGGTTAGATAAAGGAGGCGTCTCTTGTATGGGGAACAGGAGGCAGACGCCGTTAACCCCTGTTTGGTTCGTTTCCCTGCCAGAGAGAGCAGTGAGGTTCGCAATTCCTCGCGCGACGGCCGAAGTTGTAATGGTACCAGCATACCTCGTTATTTTGTTGTAGCGGGTACCGGGCGACCTCGGAAGAATGGCGGGAGTCCGTGCTGCTACGTCGCTGTAGAGAGTCGCGACGGCGAGAGGGCGAGAATCGACGATGGTCATGGTGGGATGGTGAGCGTGGGCGGCGTTGTGCGGATGGTGACCGGGAGTGTCGAAGGGGGGAATGTGATGTGTATGCGTTCCGGCGGCGATGGGGAGATAGTGAGCCATCTCTGTTGGAAGGCGAAGATATGGAGAGTTTGATATCCCGTATTGCGTTTGTTAGCGACCGCAGCTGTTCAGAGAATTCTTCGGCAGTATCGAAACGAACCGAAGCTGTCGTGGTTGATTGCTGCGGCGGGATGGCGACTAGCTTATCCAGGCTCTTAACGAGAGCGTCAAGGGAAGGGGCAAATGAGCATTCTGCGGCCGGTCTGATGTGAAGAGGTAGCCTGGCGATGAGTATGCTTTTTATATAGTCGTCGCTCAGTGACTGTTTGGCGTCGTTTAAAAGTCGGCGTAAGCGACGAAGGAACTGCGAGGGGGTCAGGCCGTGGAGGCTGTCCGATGTTAGTAGAGTGGTGAGGGCAAGGTTTGCGTCCGGCATAGCACGTTCAAGAATGGCGTCTTTCAGGTGTGTATACGTATTCATTAATGGATTTTCGATTATGTCCATGACGGTAGTCATGAGACCTGAGGGCAAACGCTGTACTAGGTGGACGTATTGGTCTTCTGGGGACATAATATTCCTCGTCTTAAATGCCATCTCGATCTGAATGAACCAAGCTTTAAGGTCGTGCATGTTACATTCAGGGAGGGGTAGGAAAGCCTGGAGTGTTGCCATAGTGATGGGCGTCGGTGACGGGTCGTGACTGTTGTGGGCTACTGCTCTATGTAGCGTGGGTGAAGCGGCGTGGGTCGGGCTGGGGGATGGTGATATACGATGAGATGTGCTGGGCACAATTTGCGCTTTCTTTTGAGGTGAGAACAACGCAAGGATCGTTTCGGCGTGCTTACTGCGTGTGTTTCGTACGGCGGGAGATGTCATGAAGCACGGGGGAGAGAGGGTTGGGGGAAGGGAGGGAAGTGAGGTGAGGTCACGCGTAGGGTGGGCGGTTGTTCTTTACCGCACTGTTTTCTACACTTTGTATTGTTTCACTATGTGCTGAATCGTCAATTTACACTGTATATTACGTTTTTGCTATTTTCTTTTCGGTCACTTTGTGTCGTTTCACTATTTTTCTAGGCACATTCACTATTTGTCACTTTGCACTGTCTCACTATTTTCCTTTGCGAGATCACTTCGGGGTCACCACTGTAGATTAGTGGTATATGAAGAGAAAGTTCTCGGCGTTTTTCTTCAGTTTATTGTTTTCACTAAATATATTTTCTAAATGTTATCTCGTAGGCACGGTTGCTTGGTGTAACGGCGTGGCGGCGTGAGGTCAGGAGCGTACTAACTTTTTCTCGTGACATCCCGTCTTTTAAGCTCGGGCGCCGTGTTTACTCTCGTGACCTGCCGTTTGACCTGTGTCCTCATTGGCTGGTGGTGTTTCCTAATTGACCAATGCGGTGGTGCGTCGGGATGCGATCGCCGTCTGCTACACTCTGGCAGGATTGCCTTATGATATAATGTGCAGAGTGCTTGGCATCAAATAAATATTCACACTTGAAATATATGTAAAATCGAAGCACAAAAAAATCCTCTGCATGGGTACCGCGCATAAAGTGTCACTATCCAACGCCTCTAATAAAACTCTCGCCGCTCCTTCTTCGGAACAGTTCCTTCTTGAAAAAAAAAAAAAAAAAAAAAAAAAAAACACCATGGGTACCGCACATATCTTCTTGAATGTAAAGTGTCACTATCCAACGAGTGTCACTATCCAACGGTTCTAATCGAACTCTCGCCGCTCCTTCTTCGTGACTGTAAAGTGTCACTATCCAACGGTTCTAATATAACTCTCGCCGCTCCTTCTTCGTGACTGTAAAGTGTCACTATAAAGTGCTTGGCTGCAAATAAATATTCACACTTGAAATATAGCTCATATCGAAGCACAAAAAAATCCTCTGCATGGGTACCGCGCATAAAGTGTCACTATCCAACGCCTATAATAAAACTAATAAAACTCTCGCCGCTCCTTCTTCGGAACAGTTCCTTTCTTCTTGAAAAAAAAAAAAAAAAAAAAAAAAACCACCATGGGTACCGCACATATCTTCGTGAATGTAAAGTGTCACTATCCAACAGTTCCTTTCTTCTTGAAAAAAAAAAAAAAAAAAAAAAAAAAAACACCATGGGTACCGCACATATCTTCTTGAATGTAAAGTGTCACTATCCAACGGTTCTAATCGAACTCTCGCCGCTCCTTCTTCGTGACTGTAAAGTGTCACTATCCAACGGTTCTAATAGAATTCTCGCCGCTCCTTCTTCGTGACTGTAAAGTGTCACTATCCAACGGTTCTAATAGAATTCTCGCCGCTCCTTCTTCGTGACTGTAAAGTGTCACTATCCAACGGTTCTAATAGAATTCTCGCCGCTCCTTCTTCGTGACTGTAAAGTGTCACTATCCAACGGTTCTAATATAACTCTCGCCGCTCCTTCTTCGTGACTGTAAAGTGTCACTATCCAACGGTTCTAATATAACTCTCGCCGCTCCTTCTTCGCGACATTTCCTTTCTTCTTCAAATGAAGAGCTTTGCGTTTGGGAGCCTGAAAATGTAATATAATTTTAGAAACCATGAAAACAAAAAAAAAAACAAAAAAAAAAACACATGAACAAATCATATACCTACAAATACATGTATGTGTATTGTATAATATATATATATATATATATATATATATATATATATAAAATTTAATGTGTATATATATATGTAATGTATATATATATTTAATATATATATGTAATGTATATTTTTATATATGTATATGTATATATATGTATAAATGTTTATATATATATGTATATGTGTATATATATATACATATATACATATATATATAAATAAATGTACATATATATATATATTAGATCGCTGGCATTGCAAGCAGGTACGGCTCCATCTCCTGACGTCGGAATTAATGCCCGGCCACACGACCTTGCTGGTGATGAGTCTATGCGTGGCGTTAACTCCGCGGTGCTGATGGTAGGCGTCGAAAAATTTCTTTCTCAGGGAGGGTGGTATGTATGGCCGTGGGGTGGGCTTCGTTGTGTCACACTCGACTATGATGTCATCTGCGAGTGTGAGTGGCTGAAGGCGGAGCAACGTGGAATCGCGGATGCCTTGGAGTGTGGCGTCCTTGCGTTGCTCTGCTGCGACCTCAGCGAAGTCGATCGGCGTATTCTGCCAGGTGGTGTTTGCGACCACTATCCGGGAGAGCGCATCCGCTGCTTGGTTGTTCTCTCCCTTTATGTGGCGAATGTCGGAGGAGAATTGGGAGATAAAATCTAGATGTCTCTCTTCCCTCGGGTTTTGCCTCGGCGCTCTAGATCTTAACGCGTAAATTAGAGGCTTATGGTCGGTGATGATATGGAAGCTGCGACCTTCTACCTCGCTTCGGAAATGTTTAATGGCGAGGTATGCAGCTAAAAGCTCCCTACCGAATGCCGAGTACTTCCGTTCTCTCGGTTGTAGTGTCTTCGAGAAGAATCCCAGGGGGCAGTCTTGACCGTTGACGTGCTGCTGCAGGACGGCCCCGACGGCCGTGTCCGAAGCGTCGACGATGATGCTTGTAGGGACCTCTGGGCGTGGGTGGGTGAGGGAGGAGGCTGTGGCCAGGGCGATCTTGCAGTTTTCGAATGTCGCGAGAGTTGCGTCGGTCCATTCGATGTCCCTCTGGCGCTGTCCTTTCCTTGTCGGTGTTGGTAGGTTGTGGAGGGGTGCCATCAATTGTGCACCCTGTGGGAGAAATCTTCTGTAGAAGTTCATCATGCCAAGAAATCGTCGTAGCTGGCGCTGCGTTGTTGGGCGTGGGAACTTCTTGATGACTTCGATCTTCGATGTGTCGGGGGTGATGCCCGTCGCACTGACGGTGTGTCCGAGGAATGTCAAAGTCTGTACTCCGAATTCGCACTTTTCCGGGTTGATGACGATGCCGAACTCGGAGAAGCGCTTGAAAAGGTCCTTGAGGTGTTGCTTGTGTGCGTCTGCATCCGTACTCGCTACGAGGACGTCGTCGATGTAAACGAAGGTGTTGCTGAGTCCTTGGGTTACTTCGTCCATGAAACGCTGGAACGACTGGGCAGCGTTGCACAGACCGAAGGGCATTACCAGGTACTCGTACAGGCCGAATGGTGTAGTAACTGCTATTTTCGGTACGTGTTCCTTCGCTACTGGTATTTGATGGTATGCTTTAACCAGGTCGATGCGAGAGAAAATGTTGCAGTCAGCGAGATGTTGGGAGAAGTCCTGAATGTGAGGGACTGGATATCTGTCAGGCACAGTCTGAGCATTCAGAAGTCTATAGTCCCCACATGGTCTCCATCCTCCGTCCTTCTTCTTAACCATGTGGAGTGGTGATGCCCACGTGCTACTGGATTTTCGCACGTAGCCAAGCTTCTCCATGTGGTCAAATTCGGCTTTAGCTTCCAGGTAACGTTCATGGTTCAGGCGTCTGGGTCGGGTAACAACAGGTGGTTCTCTTGTTCGAATATGGTGTTGTATGGAATGATGCGGTGTCTTGTTGCTGTTAAGAGGGGCGGTGAGAGACGGGAATTCCTTCAGGAGGGACCTATAGGGGCACGACGTTCCAGGGAGGCGCTTGATGGCCAGCGCCGGGGCGTTCACTGAGGCGACGCGTGTTGATTCTCCTGCGATGGTGATCTTGTGCCTCTTAATGTCTACAAGAAGGTCAAAATGCTCGAGAAAATCTGCGCCTAGGATAGGGAACTCCACTTCCGCAATGACGAATATCCAGGGGAAATGCATTTTATTTTTTCCTATTTGAAAGTTTGGTGTCAGTGAACGTTCGCCGTAACTGGGAATTAGCACTCCGTTTGCTGCTTGCAGGTTACGTGAACTCTCTGAACGTCTGTCTTGGCGTCTGGGAGGGAGTAAACTGACCTCTGCCCCTGTGTCTACCAGGAAACGCGTGCTTGTCTTCAGGTCGGTTAGATAAAGGAGGCGTCTCTTGTATGGGGAACAGGAGGCAGACGCCGTTAACCCCTGTTTGGTTCGTTTCCCTGCCAGAGAGAGCAGTGAGGTTCGCAATTCCTCGCGCGACGGCCGAAGTTGTAATGGTACCAGCATACCTCGTTATTTTGTTGTAGCGGGTACCGGGCGACCTCGGAAGAATGGCGGGAGTCCGTGCTGCTACGTCGCTGTAGAGAGTCGCGACGGCGAGAGGGCGAGAATCGACGATGGTCATGGTGGGATGGTGAGCGTGGGCGGCGTTGTGCGGATGGTGACCGGGAGTGTCGAAGGGGGGAATGTGATGTGTATGCGTTCCGGCGGCGATGGGGAGATAGTGAGCCATCTCTGTTGGAAGGCGAAGATATGGAGAGTTTGATATCCCGTATTGCGTTTGTTAGCGACCGCAGCTGTTCAGAGAATTCTTCGGCAGTATCGAAACGAACCGAAGCTGTCGTGGTTGATTGCTGCGGCGGGATGGCGACTAGCTTATCCAGGCTCTTAACGAGAGCGTCAAGGGAAGGGGCAAATGAGCATTCTGCGGCCGGTCTGATGTGAAGAGGTAGCCTGGCGATGAGTATGCTTTTTATATAGTCGTCGCTCAGTGACTGTTTGGCGTCGTTTAAAAGTCGGCGTAAGCGACGAAGGAACTGCGAGGGGGTCAGGCCGTGGAGGCTGTCCGATGTTAGTAGAGTGGTGAGGGCAAGGTTTGCGTCCGGCATAGCACGTTCAAGAATGGCGTCTTTCAGGTGTGTATACGTATTCATTAATGGATTTTCGATTATGTCCATGACGGTAGTCATGAGACCTGAGGGCAAACGCTGTACTAGGTGGACGTATTGGTCTTCTGGGGACATAATATTCCTCGTCTTAAATGCCATCTCGATCTGAATGAACCAAGCTTTAAGGTCGTGCATGTTACATTCAGGGAGGGGTAGGAAAGCCTGGAGTGTTGCCATAGTGATGGGCGTCGGTGACGGGTCGTGACTGTTGTGGGCTACTGCTCTATGTAGCGTGGGTGAAGCGGCGTGGGTCGGGCTGGGGGATGGTGATATACGATGAGATGTGCTGGGCACAATTTGCGCTTTCTTTTGAGGTGAGAACAACGCAAGGATCGTTTCGGCGTGCTTACTGCGTGTGTTTCGTACGGCGGGAGATGTCATGAAGCACGGGGGAGAGAGGGTTGGGGGAAGGGAGGGAAGTGAGGTGAGGTCACGCGTAGGGTGGGCGGTTGTTCTTTACCGCACTGTTTTCTACACTTTGTATTGTTTCACTATGTGCTGAATCGTCAATTTACACTGTATATTACGTTTTTGCTATTTTCTTTTCGGTCACTTTGTGTCGTTTCACTATTTTTCTAGGCACATTCACTATTTGTCACTTTGCACTGTCTCACTATTTTCCTTTGCGAGATCACTTCGGGGTCACCACTGTAGATTAGTGGTATATGAAGAGAAAGTTCTCGGCGTTTTTCTTCAGTTTATTGTTTTCACTAAATATATTTTCTAAATGTTATCTCGTAGGCACGGTTGCTTGGTGTAACGGCGTGGCGGCGTGAGGTCAGGAGCGTACTAACTTTTTCTCGTGACATCCCGTCTTTTAAGCTCGGGCGCCGTGTTTACTCTCGTGACCTGCCGTTTGACCTGTGTCCTCATTGGCTGGTGGTGTTTCCTAATTGACCAATGCGGTGGTGCGTCGGGATGCGATCGCCGTCTGCTACACTCTGGCAGGATTGCCTTATGATATAATGTGCAGAGTGCTTGGCATCAAATAAATATTCACACTT
>NW_028234405.1:42396735-42429235 GCF_977035675.1 Penaeus japonicus
CAGTTAAGGCATGATTGGCCTAGTTTCATTATAATTCCTCTTCACAGTAATTAAAACTGCAGGTGTAAACGGATAACCTTAACACGTCACGTTACCAAGTTATTTTTATGTTAAAGGAGATTATCCTGATTTAAATTACCCAATTAATTAATGCCCATACTGTCATCCTAGATATTTTGGGATATAAAAGAGAAATACCCGTTCCCGGGAAAGAGGGCACTACACTGGTGGCTCATGCGGTGGAATTTTAAACTGCAGTTTGATTTACTGTGAAAGGAAAAACATTTTAGTTGATAGAATTATAGAAGCTATCTAAAATGTCTGATGATGAAGTTACCGTAAATCTTGGAGAGCCGCAAGGCAATCCTACAATTCAGGAAGTTCATATGGAGATAGGAACAATTCACAATGAAATTGCACTTATATTACGAAGGTTAGATGAGGAGACAGTTCACAATGAAATTGCCCTTATATTACGAAGGTTAGATGAGGAGACGGAAAAAAGAACAGAATTAGAGAGGGCTCTGAAGGACTTAACTTCTGAGGTTGCAACAAAACCTAATCTTAACCTAACAGGTCCAGTAACAAGTACCCCGACCCCTGTAAACCCATATTATAATAGTAATGACATTGAGAAACTATGTCTAAAAGATTTACATCATGTTGGGGCCCATATGAATATAAAAGGTTTCGTAGATCAGATTAAACGTCTAGGATTCCCAGACGAACACTGTAAGAATATTGCACTCACTCGCATGGACAAGGAGCTGAGGTTGTTCATTGTAGGCGAAATGCAGAAATTCCCTAATGGCGGAACAATTGATGACATGGAGAACATTCTAAGTAGTCAGTTTAGTAGAAGATACAATGCTATAGACGCTTATACGGAGTTATATAACTTATCATATCACTTGGATGATGACCCTCGGGCTTTTGTCAATCAGTTCATTGTGAAGTTTAGGACCATTCGGAGCTTTTTCCCAAACACCCCAGCACCAAACGAGGAAGATATCTTGCACGAAATTATGATGGAAAATCTTCCCGCTGAGATTAAGGCCGCAGTAAAAGTATGTGCTAGGAGGGGCATGGGTGATGATTTCCTGAGAGAACTCGAGAAAGAGAGAGTATTTTGGAGGTCGAGAGTAAATAAAGTGGAAGAAAGAGCAAAGGGAAATCCGAAATGGACTAGAGTGTGGGTTTGCGGTTGGTGTCAGGACGGAAGCAAGCATCTAAGAATAAACTGTCCACGTAAACCAGAGGCCGGCAGTTGTTTTGATTGTTTGGCACCAAAACGAAGGAAAGGACATGCTGGATGTCCTGGGAGAAAGGACTTTGTCAGGAGGGATAGGAACAATAGTAATGAAGATATCTGAGAAACATATCCAGTTTATAAGACTCGTCAAAGGAGACGGAGAGTAAAGGATAATATAAACACAAAGGATGAAGGGAAGGTAGTGTCAGTAAAAGAACAAGCTAGTGGAAGTAAGGTCTGCAGTATCAGACAAAGGATCAAAACCCCAGTAATAATGATTAATGTAAATGATAAGCAACTTTCCGCTTTTGTTGATACAGGTTCATCTGCCACCCTAGTCAAAGCAAGTGCAATGAAGACCTTAGGTATTAATGATCAAATCAAGCCCTGTCAGATATTGTTGCATTCTGTTTCTAATCACTCACTTAAGATTATAGGAGAGGTAATGGTCCAGGTGATGATATCCAGGAAGGTATGTGTAAAACATAAACTAATTGTGGTGCCGGATCATTACTTATCATCAAGTATTTTGTTGGGTGCAGATTTAATCGGGAGGTCCGAATTTGTGTGGAATGGTCACACTCAGGAATTATATTGGGGTGGACAGTATTACCAGGTTTGTGATAAGGCAGGCTTTTCGATCAGTAAAGTTAAGTTAAACAGGGAAGGGAAAGCAACTATAAAGGACGAAAATAAAGAACATAAATCAAACTGGCTACATGTTAATAGTAAAATCCTGTGTCCACCAGGAAAGATCACTTTTATTAGAATCACCAATGAACAGTCTAAAGCCGGTCAGATTATCCATATAGAAAAGGATAAATCTGCAAGTCTTTCGTTAAATCTGTTTAATGTGCCAAACAGTTGTTTTGTTGTTGACGAGAACGGAGGATTTGACATGCCAGTGATCAATTTTAAGAAAAGAATACTTAAAATCAATGCAGGGAAGCGGATAGCCAGATTCCACCCTATTGACGAAACCAATATCATTTACACCGATTATTGTGGTAATGAATTAGGTCCGAAGGCAAATGTTGTCAGGAAGATCTTAGAAACGAACCCTACAACGGAAAATCCAGCCCATCTGTGTCAGGCACATAAAGGATTAATGCACTCAGAAGGACAAGGACTTACGAAGGAAGTGCACATTTTAAATTGTATAGTATGTAAGGGACCGCTCGCTGAAGCCCATGGTCAAGCGGCAATCCTTAACCAAATAGATAATAGTTTAATGCCATTTAGTGATAAAGCGACAGTTACAGGAGACAGGAGGACCAGACTAGCTAGCATAATTAAAAAGCTTGAATGGAGCCATTTAACAACCGAACAGAGAAAGGAGCTCATGGACGCCATCCTGGATAGTAATCAGCTATTCATCCTTGATGAGAATGAGTTAGGTAGATTAAAAGTTTCAGAAGCCCATATCTCAACAGTTGACAACGAACCTGTTAGAATGCCTTTGTACAGACACCCGGAACAGGCAAAGAAGGTTATTGCTGAAATGATCCAGAACATGTTAGATCGGGAGATTATTGAGGACTCAACGGCATCTTATTTATCTCCCATAGTTTTAGTAAGTAAACCTGATGGATCAAAAAGAATGTGTATTGATTATAGAGGGCTTAACAAGAAAGTAAAACTTGATATACATCCCTTACCCCGTCTAGATGAGCTAGTTGAAGAAAGTGCTGGAAAGAAATTCTACTGCACTCTAGATATGAAGGATGCATATTTCCAAGTTATGTTAGATGAGCCATCCAGAGACCTAACTACCTTCTCTGATGGACTCAATTTATACCGCTTTAAAAGGTTGCCATTTGGCTTATCTATCAGTCCCGCGGTATTTAGTCGTGCGATGCAAGAAGTGTTAGGTCCTTTATTCAAGAAGGGTTGGTGTAAAAATTATTTAGATGATGTGGTAATATGGGCTGACTCTTTCCGACAACTCGTGGACAGGTTAAGAGAAACATTCAGATGATTGGAGGAACTTGGGATGAAGTTAAATTTGAGTAAATGCGACTTTGGTAAGAAGGAAATTAAATTCCTTGGCCACATTGTGTCGGAAAAGGGAGTAAGACCCGACAAGAAAAATGTGGAGGCAGTAAATAAGATGCCATCCCCTAAGAATGTCAAGCAGGTTAGAAGTTTTATTGGGATGTGCAATTTTTATAGGAAGCACATCCCAGAATTTGCTTTAATCGCTAGCCCTTTAACTAATTTAACCAGAAAAGATACTAAGTTCCATTGGTCATCTGAGTGTGAAAAGGCGTTCCTCCTCTTAAAGAAAAAGTTGGTAAGTGCACCTGTTTTGGTAAGGGCAGATCAGACTAAGAAATTTGAGTTACATACAGATGCAAGTGACACCCATATTGCTGGAGCATTAATGCAGGTTGAGGAGGATAAAAGTTTGAAACCCATTGGCTATTATTCAAAAAAATTAAATGGCACAGAAAAGACATATACTGTAACTGACAAAGAAGCGTTAGCAATTATCAATTCCTGTAGATTCTTCAATCATTATTAATAGTGTAAACCCTTTACCATAATTACAGACCACCAGCCTTTGACTACGATTTTTAAGAAAAGAACCAGCTGCCCTAGAATGTCTAGATATATTTTGGAAATGAGAGACTATGTATACCAAATCAAATATAAGAAAGGTGCCAAAAATACAGTGCCCGATACACTCAGCAGGCCGGTAGGAGTAATTAAGGATAATACACGAACTGCTTCCCAGTATAGAAATGATACACAATTCCTAGGGCTAACTAAAGACAAGATAAAGGAGGCTCAGAGAGGGGATAAGACCTGGATGGGCTTAATAACTTTCCTAGAAGGCGGCAGTCTACCTAAGAAAACACCGGGAAATAGGCCATTTTATCATTTCGAGATGGATGACGAAATACTCTACCTTAAAAGAGAAGAATTAGGTAAGGTAAGATCAAGCTTGGTTGTTCCCAAAACTCTCGTGTCAATAGCTTGTGCTATCGCCCATAATGACAGTCATTTGGGTGAACGCAAGACTATTTCAAAGGCAAAACAGTATTTCTATTGGCCTACGTTACTACGCGATATCCGAAATTATGTTAGAGTTGTAAGCTGTGTCAACAATTTAAAGGTCAGGGGGCAATAGTTCATCATTGGAAGGAATTACCCCCGGTAGAGGATAATTGCCAGAGAGTTGCAATAGATTTAATAGACTTACATGGAAGTAGAGCTGGTTATAGGTACTGCTTAACGGTTATGGATCACTTCTCCAGATTTATAAGGATTTATCCTTTGAGGAATAAAAGCACTAAAACTGTTGCTACAGCTTTCAAATTGGACATCTGCCGTTTCGGCAAGCCTCATCTACTAATAATGGATAATGGAGGTGAATTTACAAGTTCTGAGTTTAAAGAGTTCTGTCAAAGAGCAGGGATTAAGCAAGGATTTACTATACCGTACCATCCTAGAGGAAATTCGGTAATAGAAAGAGCTCACCGAACATTAAAAACTGTACTAGCAATCCTAAGCCAAGAACATCCTAACACGTGGCCAGAACACATCCATGAAACTGAGAAGGTTTTAAACGAAGCCGTGCACACCTCATTAGGAACGTCGCCGTTCTTTACATTTTACGGGAGACATCCGATTCGGGAAGTCGGGCAGTTGATATTACCCCCAGATGAAGACTTAGAAGACAGTGACAAACTTGATGTAAAAGGTCTATTAAAGGAAACTATGAAAAGAAACACAAGGCAATATATTGACAGAGCAAACAAGGGTAGGACAAATACTGTTCTAAAAGTTGGTGATTTGGCATGGGTGTACATAGAAGAACCAATTCCTGGTACTGCCATTAAACTTAACCGAAAATGGAAAGGACCCTATAAAATAATTAACATTGTGGATGGAGGAAGAGCTTATAAACTGGAAAATGTCTTTGATGGTACTGTTATTGATCGATCCTCTGAAAAGCTAAGATCTTACTTTGAAAGAGACGATATTTTAGATAAAATCGAGGAAAAATACCTTACAGCTGAAGAGGAAAGAGAGATGCTAACTGACGTTAGAGTACGAATCACTCCGAAAAGGTTTCAAGATTTTGTATTGACATAGGATACTTTGTCTTTATTTGTAAGTTAGGTTGTATGATCATTTGTTTGGCTATAATCCAAGGCTTTACATAGAAGATATTATTATTTGTTTGAGTATTATTACCGTACTTGTTAAAACAATCTACTATGTTTGGTTGCCCTGTGTAATGCTGATATGATACCGAGATGATTGAGTGACATATTTGAGCCTCCCACGAGGTACCATGGAAGGGTAGAAGTCCCACATGGAGGGAGAGGTGCTTTTGAGCCTCCCACGAGGTACCATGAGAGGGTAGAAGTCCCGTATGGAGGGAGAGGACTGTAGTCTCTAATGAATGGGTGGCGTAGAAGCTAAGTTATGTCAAATCGAGCGCTCCCTAAGCTTACGGGTGTGTCTTTCACTATGTACAAGAGGACTGGTATTTTTTTTCTTGAGATTTAGGGATTTCGGCAAAGTACAATCAAATTATTAGGGACATAGGATAAGGAGTTGTAAGGGAAGTGTCTACCTGAAGGTCTCCACCCAGGATACTTGATACCGGGAGGATCTGTTCAGAGCATTCCGAGCCAGGGTATTGTGTAACATTCCCAAATTATCAGAATGAATGTTTGGTCATTATTCCCTAAATCTGTATCCTGGATTCTATATAGGGCGCGGGGAAGTTGACACGACCCCTCACATCTGTTAGGGCCTGTCATCTTACATAAGTGAAACTCTCTGGACTAACTTACGTGGAGTCCCCCAGTATGTGTCCGACAGTACAGTACAAAGTTTATAAGAGGCAGCATGCAGTCTTTACTATTTTCCGACCTTCTCGATACGGAGAATGTGTTTGATTCCGAAGAGGAAGGATAGGAGTGTTGGAAATGGTTGTTTAATGTCACTATGGTAGAAAAATCAGCTGAGGAGAGTGTAATCATGTTTGGTTAGAAGGACAACAGTTGTTATGTAGACGAATTTCGGTCTACCCAAACCCGAGGAGCGTGTAGTGACCGGGATGTTATGGAAAGGATTAATGACCGAAATCCGTCTAAGAAATTGAAATTGATGTGTTTTTCGCTATGTATGACCGAGGATATTGTCAATGTATGTAAGTAACTCTATGTATCATTTACTTCCTGTAAGACTTTCTCCTGCATAATGTAATCAGGAGTAGCCATATGATTGCTATTTAAGTATCACTTAGTTTATATAACCTCATGTAAAATGTACCAAGGTTATGTAGTAGTGTAGAATAAGGATTATTATAAGAAAAACGGAAAATTGTAATCTACTGAGGTTACCCATTTCGGTATAACATGAGTACCAGTAGCGGTATATTTGAAAGTCGATGGTTAACTAATGAAATGGGATAGCACCAATTGCATGGTGCTGGATAAGATATTTTAGGGTATTGATAACATTACGAAAATTAGAGAATAGAACCAACGTTCTGTGTAAAAATGGTGACGTGTCATGAATGACGTCACGCAAAGGGACCTTTGTGGTCAAGTGAGGGGCGACCGCACAAAGACCTGGTTACGCCCAGAGCGAGGTGACATTAGGCGAGCCGAGGGGAACACGAGCAGGAGATTCTATCTATCCTATCTGAGGTGAGAGTAGTTTAATTTATTTAATGACAGTGTAAGGGTATTTCAACGGGGTCAATAATTCAATTAATATAGAGAGGGATAATGATAATAATTGACATAAGGAAAGGATAGTAGGGAGACTTATACTGGTAAATCTTGCCTCAGACACCACCTGCCTCGCCTCTTGCCCCAGGCGCCATTTTCATCGCCATAAGGGTGACGTCCCCCCCCCCCCATGACACGTTTACCAAATTAAACCCGCTATAAGTAAGTGCACTCATATCTGTTATACCATTAATGGGAAACCACAAATTATTATAATAAAACATTGATAAAATTGTACTTAAAATTACGTATCATAATGTTACTGGTATTAATTATAAGTAATAGATTTATTGTAAAAGTTTTATATCAACAGTGAAACTTAGATTTAACTTGGTATGTAAAACTTTTGTAAACTTATAGTGATAGATTATTATCAATCTTTGAACCTGTGACCATGGTAAATTTAATGAAAAACTTTCGATGTTATGTCTCACAGATGTTAGTGAGATTGTTGATTAATCTCTGTATGCGTTCCTAAAGTTAAGTTAATTCTCAGGAGCGGGTTCAAAGGCGGAGTTCAAAGGCGGAGTTCAAAGACTGAGTCGAAGACTGAGTCCTAAGGCTGAGTTTGGAGACTGAGTCCAAAGACTGAGTTTAAGGCTGGAACTCCAGATCAGATGCTCAGGTCATGATTGCTCAAGACTAACACATCACGACCGACTCTCAACGAAGAAGAAAGAAGAATGAAGACAGAAATCTTCAGAGAGTGTCAGAGTGATTGCTATGAAAGATATGTATAAGAAGTTATTTTTTTTTGTATGTGTCGAGTTATTATGTGATTTAATATACAGTTAAGGCATGATTGGCCTAGTTTCATTATAATTCCTCTTCACAGTAATTAAAACTGCAGGTGTAAACGGATAACCTTAACACGTCACGTTACCAAGTTATTTTTATGTTAAAGGAGATTATCCTGATTTAAATTACCCAATTAATTAATGCCCATACTGTCATCCTAGATATTTTGGGATATAAAAGAGAAATACCCGTTCCCGGGAAAGAGGGCACTACACAGCTTTTAGAACAGTATTTTTCCTACCCCTGTTTGCTCTCTCAATATATTGCTTTGTTTCTTTTCATAACTTCCTTTAATAGACCTTTTACATCGAGTTTGTCTCTGTCTTCTAAATCCTCATCTAGGGGCAATATCAACTGCCCGACTTCCCGAATTGCACATCTTCTGTAAAATGCGAAGAACGGCGATGTTCCTAATGAGGTGTGCACAGCTTCATTCAGAACCTTCTCTGTTTCATGGATGTGTTCTGGCCACGTGTTAGGATGTTCTTGGCTTAGGATTGCTAGTACAGTTCTTAATGTTTAGTGAGCTCTTTCTATTACTGAATTTCCTCTAGGATGGTACGGTATAGTAAATCCTTGCTTAATACCTGCTCTTTTATAGAACTGTTTGAACTCAGAACTCGTAAATTTCTCGTAAATATGCTTGATTTGTTTACACTGTTTATGTTTTTAGTATACATAAATTCACCTCCATTATCTATTATTAGTAAATGAGGTTTCCCAAAACGGCAGATGTCCACTTTGAAAGCTGTAGCAACAGCTTTAGTACTTTTACTCCTCAAAGGATAAATCCTTATAAATCTGGAGAAATGATCCATAACCGTTAAGCAACACCTATAACCAGCTCTACTTCCATGCAAGTCTATCAAATCTGTAGCAACTCTCTGGCAGTTATCCTCTACTGGGGGTAATTCCTTCCAGTGAGTGCAATATTCTTACAATGTTCGTCTGGGAGTCCTAGGCATTTAATCTGATTTATGAAACCTTATATATTCATAGGGGCCCCAACATGATGTAGATCTTTTAGACATAGTTTCTTGATGTCATTACTGTTATAATAAGATTTTTACAAGTTATATGATAAATGGACTAAGATCTCTAATAAATAGCATTTGGCACTTACGTATGTGTCAGCCTTATCTCTAATGGAGAAGTAATGGTCTTCATCATCTTCATCCTCATCTCCTTCTCCTCCAATTTCTTCCCTTTCACTCTGGCTGCTACTAGGGCCAGGTAGGGGCTCACATCCTGCAAATCCTGCAATAAAAAAGGATATTGTATAACCAATCAACTAAAATAAAACAGAGGAAACAAAGGGAATGTAATTATTATGAAACATTTGTGATTGATGATGCTTAAACATAAAAAAAGAAATATATAAAAAATTATGAAAGGGGTATGCAGATAAATTTTTTTAGTTATTCAATAAAACATTATTAAATAAAGGAGGGCATTCTGGGTCTCCTTGTGGTCTGGCAAGCTTCCTCGAAAATGCAGACATAGTAAATAAATAAATAATACAAAAACTACACAGGGATGACTTTTTTTTTTCACCAATCTCACTGTATTCCATAAAAAAAAAAAAGTTTTGGTACTTACCAGAAGGTCATCAGATAAGGCCGTAGAGTACTTAAAGACAAAACCACACTGCTGCTCAGCATCTCAGGGTGATGCTTCATCCAGTGGGGTGAAGACCTGCAGAACCATAAATTTTACATAAATATATTGTTTTATTTACACTGTTTATGTTTCTATTGTACAAAATACATAATTTTGGATATCTTGTAGTAACGTAGGCCAATTGAAATACTGTTATATAGTTATATAACTCCCTATAAGCGTCAATGACATTGTTTCTTCTACTAAATTGACTAAACTGATGATTTTTTTTTTTTTTACTTACCAGGTCTCGTTTAACAGGCATGTTTGTTTTGGGCCTAACGCTCTTGTGGATAGTGCTACTCTGCTGCTCAGCGTCTTGGGGGAACGCACCCACTGGCATGACGGCCTGCTGAACCATAAATTTTAATAAATATGCTTGTTTTATTTATGCTGTTTATGTTTCTAGTATACAAAATCCTTCCTAAACATTATATACCTACTCAACAATTAAACATGTAATAGCAAAAAAAAAAGAAAAAAAGAGAAATACATAAAATAATATAAAAGGGATATGCATATAAACAAATATAAATATCTACTCATGATTTACTCAATAAACATAATACTCACATTAGAATAAAAACCTGAATAACAAAAAGAACAAAAAATATGCAAGGACTATCAATGAAAATGTTTGAAGGGGGAAACTCAGGGACACTGCTCAGCCACAAATATATCTCCTAATGCCTGTGGTACAGTGAGGCCGAATAGAAAATGGATGCCAAAAGACTTAACCAAGTTGAAGCTAAACGAAGCAGATCATAGAAGTACACCTACGGGAATGCTCTGTCTGAAGTGGGTTGATAAAAAACCCCTCCATGTATTATCTACAATGCATAACTCAGAAATGGTGCAAATCGATAGATTGAATAGACAAGGGCAGAATGTAATAAAGCCTAGGGGAATCATAGACTACAACGAGGGGATGAAGGGTGTAGATGTGAGTGATCAGCTGGCTGCCTCATATCCTGCAGCAAGGAGGAGCCTCAAATGGTACAAGAAGGTATTCTTCTACCTTTTCGATTTGGCAATGACAAATGCTTTTGCCTTGTACCGAGAAGTTGGCAGCCAAAACCTACAACAGCTGGCATTCCGGGAGGAGGTGGTCAGGGGCCTTCTCCGGGAATATCTGCCCGAGGCACCCAAGTACAGCGGAAGGGGAAGGCCATCCGTAACTAATTCTGCACTTAGATTGCAGGGCAGAAACCCCCACGTCATCAGAGAGATTGATGGAAGTAAGTATAAGAGGTGCCATGTGTGTTACACACATGGCAAAAGGAAAATGACTAAGGCAGAGTGCCTCATTTGTAAAGTTCCTCTATGTGTGTTTATCTGTTTTGAACACTATCACAATAAGGTAAATTATTAGAGGGTATGTAATGTATATATTGTAAATAGTTATTTTACATGTAATACATGTATATGCTTCACTCCCTTTTTTATTCCCCACATGTAATTCCAAGAAACATAACCTCACATACATATAGAATATGCTATGACATTGGTAAAATAAAACAATTTCCGATTGTCATGCCATTTTTATCGTTTCTGGAAAAAAAAAAAAAAAAGATTCAAATCCACTTTTTTATTTGCTATCAAACAATGTTACGTAGATTCATGGGAATAATTACACCATAAAAGAGCTAATGTAAAGAGTTATGAATTATTTTATTGCATTATCGAACTGTTTACGTCTTCTAAAGACTTCCTATACGAGTCTAAAATAATGGAAAAATGTGTTATTTTCAAGCCTCCCCAGTTTTCCAACAAAAGGCGAAACCGATGTCAAACTGCTTCGAGCACGGCCTCCCACACCGCCCGAGCGTTTTCTATTACGTTATCGAACTGCTTACGTCTTCTAAAGACTTCGTATACGAGTCTATAATATTGGAAAAAAAAGTTATTTTCAAGCCTCTCCAGTTTTCCAACGAAAGGGAAAACCGATGTCAAACTGCCTCGAGCGTGGCCTCCCACACCGCCCGAGCGTTTTCTATTACGTTATCGAACTGCTTACGTCTTCTAAAGACTTCGTATACGAGTCTATAATATTGGAAAAAAAAGTTATTTTCAAGCCTCTCCAGTTTTCCAACAAAAGGCGAAACCGATGTCAAACTGCTTCGAGCGCGGCCTCCCACACCGCCCGAGCGAAATAAAAATACCGTGCGGACATCCGGGCCATATAGGGTAATACCGTATTAAGCCTAATTACACTAACTTCGAAACCGCGACCAATGGGTTAATCTGATTTATGAAACCTTATATATTCATAGGGGCCCCAACATGATGTAGATCTTTTAGACATAGTTTCTTGATGTCATTACTGTTATAATAAGATTTTTACAAGTTATATGATAAATGGACTAAGATCTCTAATAAATAGCATTTGGCACTTACGTATGTGTCAGCCTTATCTCTAATGGAGAAGTAATGGTCTTCATCATCTTCATCCTCATCTCCTTCTCCTCCAATTTCTTCCCTTTCACTCTGGCTGCTACTAGGGCCAGGTAGGGGGCTCACATCCTGCAAATCCTGCAATAAAAAAGGATATTGTATAACCAATCAACTAAAATAAAACAGAGGAAACAAAGGAAATGTAATTATTATGAAACATTTGTGATTGATGATGCTTAAACATAAAAAAAGAAATATATAAAAAATTATGAAAGGGATATGCATAAATTTTTTTAGTTATTCAATAAAACATTATTAAATAAAGGAGGGCATTCTGGGTCTCCTTGTGGTCTGGCAAGCTTCCTCGAACAAAATGCAGACATAGTAAATAAATAAATAATACAAAAACTACACAGGAATGACTTTTTTTCACCAATCTCACTGTATTCCATAAAAAAAAAAAAGTTTTGGTACTTACCAGAAAGTCATCGGGTAAGGCCCTAACGCACTTATGGATAGAACCACACTGCTGCTCAGCATCTCGGGGTGATGCGTAATCCAGTGGCGTGACGACCTGCAGAACCATAAATTTTACATAAATATATTGTTTTATTTACACTGTTTATGTTTCTATTGTACAAAATACATAATTTTGGATATCTTGTAGTAACGTAGGCCAATTGAAATACTGTTATATAGTTATATAACTCCCTATAAGCGTCAATGGCATTGTATCTTCTACTAAACTGATGATTTTTTTTTTTTTAGCAATCTCTCTGTATTTCATTAAAAAAAAAAAAGAAAAAAAGTTTTAGAACTTACCAGGTCTCGTTTAAACGGAATGTCGTTTTTAGCCCTAACGCTCTTGGGGATAGCGCCACGCTGCTGCTCAGCATCTAGGCAGAATGTATCTCTGAGTGTCGTGACGCCCTGCAGAACCATAAATTTTGGATCACTGTGCTATTTTATTTTACTATGAAAAAGGAATGAGTGATGATGGCTACTGCAGTTACAATTACTATAATTACCATAATACCGTGCTAGCTTAACGTCCAAAACCTAGATGGCACCACTTTTTCCTAGCACCAGCAAGAGGGAGAGCCTTGAATGGCACCCATCCACGGTCTCTAGCAAGCACTATCTTTATAGAGCGATGACACACACTAAGTTGACGAACTCTTGCTCAAAAGTACCGCCGATGAAGGATGTGCATTCAGAACGGGAAGAGGAAGATGACTCAATCCATACCCAGTGTCTAAAATGTGCTCCTGTGCCAATATGGATGCCTTTCACTGTGGCACTCACAGTCACAAGCACAGGTTTCATTCCTCTTCCTTACCTCTTCTATTTATCTTTATTGTAGGTGGTTATATGTTTCGTATTCGTTCATGACAGCACAAAAATATGAAAAAAATATAGTTGCCTTTTGTCCTCCCATAAAACAGCAATACTTCTATCACACTGAGTATAAAGAAAATAATGAGCTAATATGGATAATATACTACAATTTTAGTGTACTGCAGCACTGGTAGAACCTGTCATATGGCATATATAAGTCTCTAAACTCAATAAAACACACAAAAAAACAAAACACAAAAAACGCTCTAGTTTTTCAATGAATGACTGAAAGAGAGTGGGAATGTTCAAATTATAATGCTTTAAGCAGTCTCTCTTTAAAATAAAACTTATCCCGGAGGCTGGGCAAGCATATTTATCCCCGTCTGCAATGGGTTAATAAACATAATACTCACATTAGAATAAAAACCTGAATAACAAGAACTAATAATATGCAAGGACTAACAATGAAAATGTTTGAAGGGGGAAACTCAGAAACACTGCACAGCCACAAATATGTCTCCTTATGAAAATAATTTTAAATACTAACCTCTCCTGCTCTGAAATGATCTTCAACATCTCTAGCTGCGGGGGGTTCACCGTCCCCAACTCCACAAGCTGCAAGGTGCTCACTATCAACTCCAATAGCTGTAGAGGGTTCACAATCTCCTCCAGCCCCTGAATAAAAAAGTGAATAATTAGGTGTATTGATACCTTTACAGGGGCCCTGCCACTTAAACATTATCTATGTTATTTCATATAGTTTGTACAGAGCATATGGAAGTAATGATGTTGAAGAATTATTAAGATCTGTGGTTCTCATTCCCCTATTTCTGATTAGTATTTTTTTTGCCCTTATACTGTCAAGTAATCAGAGAGTATACTATAGATAATGTTTAAGTGGCAGGGCCCCTGTTAAGGTATCAATACACCTAATTATTCAATTTTTTATATTGATAACATAGCCTCTAAAATAAATATGATATGCCCCATTTGTTGGCTGTTTTACTACATAGAAATTGAATAGGACTGTGCCAGTATGAGTATATTTTAAACCTAAAAATAACACCAAATTTTGTTTGATCTCTCTTAAAAGTTCTTGGCAATATCAAGTTGCTTCTTGTTCTCCCATAAATCAGAAATGTGGACCCTTCACTACAATCTTACTCTAGTGCTGCAATACTAGACAGAGGTGCATGTAACTGCCTCGCCCAGACAAAATCCTAGAGATTTGGAAGTGTTCTTTCCCCAGTAAACAGCGTTGTTTTTCTACCTATCTCTAACTTTGCGTAACACTGAAATGCTAATGAAGTTTTCAAGCATGGAATAAAGTTTGGATTCTAATCTTACCTGTCACAACTGGCCAATCTTTGCGGGGTCGCTTTCCGGACATGCTGGTGTTGACAGGGATGGCGGTTCCGAGGAAGTTTCACGTAGTCACTGGTTCCTTTAAATTTGAATTATTTTTATCATTATTTGAAAACATTCGGGTTTGTACTTAAACCGTAAACATTTGGGATATAAAAGGGTGAAAAAGAACTTTAAAACTAGTAATTTTAAGGAATAATTTTTATTAGAATTTAGTCCTGGATTCGAACCAGAAAATCAGTCTGTGTTCCTATGGTCACCAGGGACCCATCCTCTTCATGTTATCTTTGTTTTATATTTATTATGAAGAGGAAATATATGAATGCTTTTATCACATTGAGCATAAATAAATACGCCAGTGGGTCTTAGTCTCTGTCGAAACATGTATAAATAAAATTATGTAAAATGGGTAAACATGACGCAACTGGCTGGACGAGAGGAACGGAGGAACGAAGCAGACCAGTTAGGTGCTGCCCCTGGGAAGACCTCGTGTGTGCCTCCTGTGACCTAAAAGACATTGTGTAGTATTGTGTAGTGTGATGTACTGTATTGTGCCTATAGGGAAGTGTACGGGTAAACAACTATTGTAAAGGCGCTGTCACACTAGCCTATTTTCCGTCGTTTTATTTCGTCAATTTTCAAAAATTGTCAATTTTTCGAGGCGCGCAGTCACACTAGGAGCCATCGCATTTGTAAACAATGGCGCCGAACAAGCGATAGTGCGCGGTTATGCTAGACTTTGTTTTAGTAGATGCAGAGCGTAACTAGAAAACACAATAAAATATTCTAATTCAAGTATTCATCTGAAGGGTACGTGTCCAATACTGTCCATCCACACAGTCCATTATGTTTCAAAACTGGAGGGAAAATAGCGCGCTCTGCGGCTGACGGATGTAAACAATGAAGTCGAGCACTTAAAACAAATTTCATCTATGGAAATACATTTAGATTTACATATTTATCTTTGTCAATTTTACGCTATGAATAAAGAAAGTAAACTTAATCATATTTGAATATTATTAATGATTTAAAACAAATACGAACATTTAAAAATATAGTTCTTGATTTGATTATGCTTGGCCAATAAGACAACGGGAATGTTTCACGCGGAAACTCGGAATTATCGTCTGACTAGAAAGATGCCAATTCGCTCAAAAATTGACAATTTTTCAGAAAACTGACGGAAAAGTGCTAGTGTGACAGCGCCTTAAATTCAGGAAAGACTGTTATAGTGTGTTTATTTCGTGCCCTGCCTCGCCACGTGGCATTTCCCTCGTGGTGTTCGGTGCCTCTTGGAGCTGTTCTGTGTTCACGACAGAGCCACAGTGTATACGTCCGTTGCATGTGTATATATGCGTGTACATATGTGTATACGTCCGTTACATGTGTGTATATATGTATTCGTTCGTTGCATGTGTATAAATGTGTACATATGTGTATACGTCCGTTGCATATGTGTATATGTGTATACGTCCATTGCATGTGTGTATGTCCGTGTATATATATATGTATACGTCCGTTGCATGTGTGTATATGTGTATACGTCCGTTGCATGCGTGTATATTTGTGTAGATATTCGTATACATCCGTTGCATGTGTGTATATGCGTGTGCGTCCGTTGTATGTGTGTATATGCGTGTACATATGTGTATACGTCCATTGCATGTGTGTATATGCGTGTACATATGTGTATACGTCCATTGCATGTGTGTATATGCATGTACATATGTGTATACGTTCATTGCATGTGTGTATATGCGTGTGCATATGTGTATACATCTGTTGCATGTGTGTTGCATGTAGCCGGGAGGCCAGGGTCACGGTGTGCCCAAGGACTTCCCTCCAAAGATTAGAAAACGTCTCACTGCTCCCTTGGTGTGTATATATATATATATATATATATATATATATATATATATATATATATATATATATATATATAATATATATATATATATATATATATATATATATATATATATATATATATATATATATATATATATATATGTGTGTGTGTGTGTGTGTAGTTAAAAAAAAATGTATATGTATATATATACGTATATATATATTCATAAACATTTATATATAAAAATATATGTATATGATGATAACCTCTTTACCCTATGCCAGTAATAATCCCGATGATTCACTTTGAAATCAATTTGTATCGAAGGAAGCGCCAGCGACAGTAAATAAAAGTAAAGGAAAAAGTAGTGACAGTGACAGTAAATAAAAGAAAAGGAAAAAGTTAGTGACAGTGACAGTAGTTTGAGAAACCGCATTTGAAAGCTCGAAATGGCTACGGTCTTGAAATGTAAGATGTCCCGTTCGCCCAATGGGTTGCGACAAGTAAATCTATTGGCCTGGGGAGCTGAAGTTCCATTCAAGGTGGATACTGGATGCACTTACACAGCAGTGTCCTACGACCAGGTGGAGAAGTGGGGTCTTCAAGACAAGACTTTTTTCATTGAGGAAAACGAGGTGATGCACGTACGTTTCCTGATTGGACATGTTGAAGTTCATGGTGATGTTCTCGTGTTTCGCACCTGCGCGGTAAATCTTCTAGGATTAAACATAATGAGACCATTCTGCTGCATTATCGATTTAAAGGCTGACACGTTAACATTCCGGGAAAGGAAAACAGTCCCAAGTATGCACATGCTACTCATAGACTGCGAAGTTGCAGGCAAGCCCGCTGAGTGTCAAGTAGATACAGGAGCTACATCATTCCTTACCGGCACCTTAGAAAATGCAAGGGATTTCGAGTTACCGTTAGTTGACATCAGTTCGGAAGGGAGATATATGATAACAGTAGACAACCCTAAAGCCCCGAGCAATTACATCGCATATGACGTGTGCGTCAAAACTCACTTCAAGAAGGCATCAGGAACCTTTAAAGAATGCCCAGATGAGCCGGGGACCCCCCTTATTTTGGGATTAGAATTTTTGGAAGGCAAAGTGGTAACACTGGCTACAGATGGGACATTCCACGTGACCGAAAGCACCTTTAAAAGTAGTTCCAAGAAGAAGAATCGGAAGCCCACCCCTAATGTTGCAAAGCAGAGTGCAGTCGTGCGTAATGACTTGAACAATCAGGAGGACTTTCCATCACTCCAACGGACATCGCGCAAGTGGTGAAGATGCAAGCCCACTTGTCATGTATGCAGTCACCCCGATAGCCGTTGACAACGACCAACGATCATTTATAAAAATCAACAAAATCCCCGCATCAATTGAAATAAGTGTATAATATGTAAAAAAGAAAAAAAGAAAAAAAAAAAACCGCATTAATTGAAATATATGTATAATATGTTGACAACGACCAACGATCATCTGTAAAAAAAAAAACCCACATTAATTGAAATAAGTGTATAATATGTAAAAATAAAAACCGCATCAATTGAAATAAGTGTATAATATGCATCAATTGAAATTTATGTATAATATGTTGACAACGACCAACGATCATCTGTAAAAAAACCCACATTAATTGAAATAAGTGTATAATATGTAAAAATAAAAACCACATCAATTGAAATAAGTGTATAATATGCATCAATTGAAATATATGTATAATATGTTGACAAAACCCAACGATCATGTATAATAAATAAATAAATAAATAAATATACATATACAATAAAAGAAAACTATTATCACATATGTGCACGCATATACACACATGCATCAGATGTATACACATATGTACACGCATATACACACTTGCAATGGATGTATACACATATGTACACGCATATACACACATGCAACGGACGTATACACATATGTACACGCATATACACACATGCAACGGACGTATACTAACATGTACACGCATATACACACATGCAACGGCCGTACACGCATATACAACCATGCAACGTACGTATACACATATGTACACGCATATACACACATGCAATGGACGTATACATATATGTACACGCATATACCCACATGCAATGGACGTATACACATAAGTACACGCATATACACACATGCAACGTACTTATATACATATGTACACGCATATACCCACATGCAATGGACGTATACACATATGTACACGCATATACACACATGCAATGAATGTACACGCATATACCCACATGCAATGGACGTATACACATATGTACACACATGCAACGGACGTATACACATATGTACACGCAT
Organism: Penaeus japonicus; assembly: GCF_977035675.1. Taxonomy (NCBI): domain Eukaryota; kingdom Metazoa; phylum Arthropoda; class Malacostraca; order Decapoda; family Penaeidae; genus Penaeus; species Penaeus japonicus. Next base: position 42,415,474 of record NW_028234405.1, read on the forward strand.
ATACCCACATGCAATGGATGTATACACATAAGTACACGCATATACACACATGCAACGTACGTATACACATATGTACACGCATATACCCACATGCAATGGACGTATACACATAAGTACACGCATATACACACATGCAACGTACGTATACACATATGTACACGCATATACCCACATGCAATGGACGTATACACATATGTACACGCATATACACACATGCAATGGATGTACACGCATATACCCACATGTAATGGACGTATACACATATGTACACACATGCAACGGACGTATACACATATGTACACGCATATACACACATGCAATGGACGTATACACATATGAACACGCATATACCCACATGCAATGGACGTATACACATATGTACACGCATATACCCATATGCAATGGACGTATACACATATGTACACGCATATACCCACAAGCAATGGACGTATACACATATGTACACACATGCAACGGACGTATACACATATGTACACGCATATACACACATGCAACGTACGTATACACATATGTACACGCATATACCCACATGCAATGGACGTATACACATGTACACGCATATACACACATGAAACGGACGTATACTAACATGTACATGGATATACACACATTCAACGGCCGTACACGCATATACAACCATGCAACGTACGTATACACATATGTACACGCATATACCCACATGCAATGGACGTATACACATAAGTACACGCATATACACACATGCAACGTACGTATACACATATGTACACGCATATACCCACATGCAATGGACGTATACACATATGTACACGCATATACACACATGCAATGGATGTACATGCATATACCCACATGCAATGGACGTATACACATATGTACACACATGCAACGGACGTATACACATATGTACACGCATATACACACATGCAATGAACGTATACACATGTACATGCATATACAGACATGCAACAGACTTACACGCATATACACACATGCAACGGACGTATACACATATGAACACGCATATACCCACATGCAATGGACGTATACACATGTACACGCATATACCCACATGCAATGGACGTATACACATATGTACACGCATATACCCACATGCAATGGACGTATACACATATGTACATGCATATCCACACATGCATCGGACGTATACACATATGTACATGCATATACACACATGCAACGGACTTACACGCATATACACACATGCAACGGACGTATACACATATGTACACGCATATACACACATGCAACGGATGTATACACATATGTACATGCATATACACACATACATCATACGTATACATATATGTACACGCATGTACAAACATGCAACGGACTTACACGCATATACACACATGCAACGGACGTATACACATATGTACACGCATATATACACATGCAACGAAGGTATACATATATACACACATGCAACGGACGTATACGAATATCTACACGCATATACACACATGAAACGGACGTATACACATATACACACATGAAACGGACGTATACACATATACACACATGAAACGGACGTATACACATATACACACATGAAACGGACGTATACACATATACACACATGAAACGGACGTATACACATATCTCTCTCTCTCTCTCTCTCTCTCTCTCTCTCTATATATATATATATATATATATATATATATATATATATATATATATATATATATATATATATACGTATACACATATGTACACGCATATACACACATGCAATGAATGTACACGCATATACCCACATGCAATGGACGTATACACATATGTACACACATGCAACGGACGTATACACATATGTACACGCATATACCCACATGCAATGGATGTATACACATAAGTACACGCATATACACACATGCAACGTACGTATACACATATGTACACGCATATACCCACATGCAATGGACGTATACACATAAGTACACGCATATACACACATGCAACGTACGTATACACATATGTACACGCATATACCCACATGCAATGGACGTATACACATATGTACACGCATATACACACATGCAATGGATGTACACGCATATACCCACATGTAATGGACGTATACACATATGTACACACATGCAACGGACGTATACACATATGTACACGCATATACACACATGCAATGGACGTATACACATATGTACACGCATATACCCACATGCAATGGACGTATACACATATGTACACGCATATACCCACATGCAATGGACGTATACACATATGTACACGCATATACCCACAAGCAATGGACGTATACACATATGTACACACATGCAACGGACGTATACACATATGTACACGCATATACACACATGCAACGTACGTATACACATATGTACACGCATATACCCACATGCAATGGACGTATACACATGTACACGCATATACACACATGAAACGGACGTATACTAACATGTACATGCATATACACACATTCAACGGCCGTACACGCATATACAACCATGCAACGTACGTATACACATATGTACACGCATATACAACCATGCAACGTACGTATACACATATGTACACGCATATACCCACATGCAATGGACGTATACACATAAGTACACGCATATACACACATGCAACGTACGTATACACATATGTACACGCATATACCCACATGCAATGGACGTATACACATATGTACATGCATATACACACATGCAATGGATGTACATGCATATACCCACATGCAATGGACGTATACACATGTACACACATGCAACGGACGTATACACATATGTACACGCATATACACACATGCAATGGACGTATACACATGTACATGCATATACAGACATGCAACAGACTTACACGCATATACACACATGCAACGGACGTATACACATATGAACACGCATATACCCACATGCAATGGACGTATACACATGTACACGCATATACCCACATGCAATGGACGTATACACATATGTACACGCATATACCCACATGCAATGGACGTATACACATATGTACATGCATATCCACACATGCATCGGACGTATACACATATGTACATGCATATACACACATGCAACGGACTTACACGCATATACACACATGCAACGGACGTATACACATATGTACACGCATATACACACATGCAACGGATGTATACACATATGTACATGCATATACACACATGCATCATACGTATACATATATGTACACGCATGTACAAACATGCAACGGACTTACACGCATATACACACATGCAACGGACGTATACACATATGTACACGCATATATACACATGCAACGGAGGTATACATATATACACACATGCAACGGACGTATACGAATATCTACACGCATATACACACATGAAACGGACGTATACACATATACACACATGAAACGGACGTATACACATCTCTCTCTCTCTCTCTCTCTCTCTATATATATATATATATACATATATATATATATATATATATATATATATATATATATATATATATATGTATATATATATATATACATACATATACATACACATATGTGTGTGTGTGTGTTAATATGTGTGTGTATGAGCGTGTGTGTGTATGTGTATGTGTATATGAATGTGTGTGTGTGTGTGTGTGTGTGTGTGTGTGTGTGTGTGTGTGTGTCCCAATGTGTCTATATGTGTGCCTGTGTGTGCATGTGTGTATGTGTTTGCTTGTGTGTGTATATATATATGTATATCTATATATATATATATATATATATATATATATATATATATATATATATATATATGTCTGTATGTATGTATATACATATATATATATATATATATATATATATATATATATATATATATATATATATATATATTGATGTATGTATGTATGTATATATATATATATACATATATATATATATATTTATATATATATATACATATATATGTGTGTGTGTGTATGGGAGCATCTGTTTGTGTATGTATGTATGTGTGCGTATATGTATATATACATACATACATACATATATATATTATATATATATAAATATATATATATATATATATATATATATATATATATATTATATATATGTATATATATATATATATATATATTATATATATATATATATTGTATATATGTATGTGTATATATGTATGTGTATATTCATGTATGTATGTATGTATGTATATATGTATATATGTATATATATATATATATATATATATATATATATATATATATATATATATATATATATATATATGTGTGTGTGTGTTTGTGTGTGTGTGTGTGTGTGTGTGTTGGTGTTTGTGTGTGTATGTGTGTGTTATATGTATATACATGTATATATCTATATATATATATGTATATATATATATATATATATATATATGTATATATATATATATATATATATATCTGTGTGTTTGTATGCGTGTACGTGTGTGTGTGTGTGTGTGTGTGTGTGTGTGTGTGTGTGTGTGTGTGTGTGTGTGTGTGTGTGTGATTGTGTGTACGTGTGCGTGTGTGTGTGTGTGTGCGTATGCGTGTGCGTGTGCGTGTGCTTGTGCGTGTGTGTGTATGTGTGTACGCGTGTGTGTGTTTATGTGTATATACATGTTTGTGTGTGTTTGTGTTTGTATATGTATAATATATGTATGTTTGTGTGTATATTTACATATGTATGTGAGTGTGAGTGCGTGTGTGTGTGTGTGTGTGTACGTGTGTGTATTCCAATTTGTGTGTTTGTGTTTGAGAGAGAGAGAGAGAGAGAGAGAGAGAGAGAGAGAGAGAGAGAGAGAGAGAGAGAGAGAGAGAGAGAGAGAGAGAGAGAGAGAGAATGTGTGTGTGTGAGTGTACTGTTACGCCACCCCCACCTTCTACCCACCAACACCAGGCACAGGATGGTGAACACGGAACAGGTCCAAAGGCGCCTAACAACACAGCGGCCCAGAACACCACGCGGGGAAACACCGAGAGGCGAGGCAGGGCGCGAAGGAAACACACAATAACACTAGTATTTCCTTTATTTACACACATACTTCACACGCTACACTATCCCATGGGCACAATACAGGGAGACTAAACAGAACAGGCATATCACAGTACAAGGGCCAACACAGAGTAATCCAGGTCACAAGGGGCACACACGAGTATATATGTATATTTTTTTGTGTTATGGATGAATATATTGAAAAGCAAAAATATTAATATCCAACATACATGTGTATTCAACATCCACACATCTAAATGACTGCGCAACAGGGGCACCAAACTGAGTCTGTCCTACGGCCTTGTCTCTCCGCTCATCCCGCCCCGACCCTTGCGTCATGTTTACCTAGCTTACATCGTCTTATCACGTTGGCACATGATTACACATAGACAAAAACCGGCTGGCGTAGCAATATTAATACTTATGGTTTGAAATAAGTAAAATATATTTGTTACCCCCCTCACAATATTTATGCCAACATTTCTATCATGATAAGTATTGATAGAAAATGTTGACTCGTTTGATTTAAGGGTAACTTACATAAAGATTCACAACGAATGTTATGATAAGACGTTTGTCTTATAAATACTTCAATATATGGGAGACGTTGATGTGGATGAGGATAACTATAACAGTAATTATGGTATTAAGGATGATAGTGTTATTAAGGTGATACTTAAATTCTGCTGGTCGAGTAATGCCAACGTCTACTTTGACTGCTAATACACCTTAAAAATAGCATTTTATCATGCTGATGATAATGATATCAGTGTCTTTTATCCCCAAGAAGAAAAATAATTGCATGCGTCACGATGTTTTTTTTTTCTCAATACTCATTAATGGTTCCCTCTCCAGACTACGAAGTCGACGTTATATGGATACAAGTCGACGAAATGCCAAAAGCATTGGCGCCATTTTGTTTTTTTGGGATATATTTTGATGTAGAACACTACTATCATCCACATTGATATCAGTACTGCTGTTTGGAATTACTATTTTAACGTCGAAATTACTATTCATGTGAATGATAATAATGATGATGATAATGATGATGTTAATAATGATTATATTAATGATAGTAATGGAGTAATGATAATTAATACATTAATGATAATAATGATTATGATGATTATAATCATGATAATAATAACGATGATAATAATAATATTGATATTGATAATGATGATGATAATAATAATGATATTAATGATAATGATAATGATAATAACAATGAGAATGAGGGGGATGATATGAATAATGATAATGAGGATAATGAAAATGATAATTAACATAATCAAAATAGCAATAATGACATACAAAACATTCCTTCAACGCTATCTATTAACGGTCTACACGCCGCAATCCAGTATTCGTGCGAGATGTGTGTGTATGCGTGTACATATGTGTATACGTCCATTGCATGTGTGTATATGCGTGTACATACGTCCATTGCAAGTGTGTATATGCATGTACATATGTGTATACGTCCATTGCATGTGTGTATATGCGTGTACATATGTGTATACGTCCGTTGCATGTGTGTATATGCGTGTAAGTCCGTTGCATGTGTGTATATGCATGTACTTATGTGTATACGTCCGATGCATGTGTGGATATGCATGTACATATGTGTATACGTCCATTGCATGTGGGTATATGCGTGTATGGTATGTATTTATTTATATATAAATAAATAAATAAATATATATATATATATATATATATATATATATATATATATATATATATATATATATGTGTGTGTGTGTGTGTGTGTGTGTGTGTGTGTGTGTGTGTGTGTGTGTGTAGTAAATGTACGTATATGCGTATACATATTTCCATACGTCCATTGTATGTGGGTGTATGCGTGTACATATGTGTATATGCGTGTATATATGTGTATACGTCCATTGCATGTGGGTATATGCGTGTACATATGTGTATACGTTAATTGCATGTGGGTATATGCGTGTATATATGTGTATACGTCCATTCTGTCTGTGTATATCTGTGTACATATGTGTATACGTCCATTGCATGTCCGTATAAGCGTGTACATATGTGTAACGTCCATTGCATGTGCGTATATGCGTGTACATATGTGTAACGTCCATTGCATGTGCGTATATGCATGTACATATGTGTATACGTTAATTGCATGTGTGTATATGCTTTTACATGTGTATACGTCCATTCCATGTGCGTATATGCGTGTACATATGTGTGTACGTCCATTACATGTGCGTATATGCGTGTACATACGTGTATACGTCCATTGCATGTGCGTATATGCGTGTACATATGTGTGTACGTCTATTACATGTGCGTATATGCGTGTACATATGTGTATACGGCCCATGCATTTGTGTATATGCATGTACATATGTGTATGCGTGTACGTATGTGTATAAGTCCATTGGATGTGTGTATATGCGTGTACATATGTGTATACTTCCATTGCATGTACGGTTATTCCTGTACATATGTGTATACGTTTATTCGTTTATCCATGAACATATGTGTATACGTCCATTGCATGTGCGTATTTGCGTGTACATATGTGTATACGTCCATTGCATGCGTGTATATGCGTGTACATATGTGTATACGTCCATTGCATGTGGGTATATGCGTGTACATATGTGTATATGTCCATTGCATGTGCGTATATGCGTGTACGTATGTGTATATGTGTGTGTATATGTGTATACATGAGTGCATATGCATGTACATATGTGTATACGTCCATTGCATGTGGGTATATGCGTTTACATATGTGTATACGTCCATTGCATCTGTGTATATTCGTGTATATATATGTATACATCCATTGCATGTGTGTATGTGCGTGTACATATGTGTATATGCGTGTACATATGTGTATAGGTCCATTCCATGTTCGTATGTGCCTGTACATATGTCCAATGAACGAATACACACATGTACACAGATATACATTACATGTGCGTAAATGAGTGTACATATGTGTATCCGTCAATTGCAATTCGGTTTATATGTGCACATATTTTGTATATGCGTGTACATATGTGTATACGTCCATATCATGTTCGTATATCCGTGTATATATATGTGTATACGTCCATTGGATATATGTATATGCGTCTACATATGTGTATACGTCCATTGCATGTGCGTATACATGTGTACATATGTGTATACCTCCATTGCATGTGGGTATATGCGTGTACACATGTGTATACGTCCATTGGATATGTGTATATACGAGTACATGTGTACAAACATGGAATGGACGTATACACATATGTAAAAGCATATACACACATGCAGTGGACGTATACACATATGTACACGTATATACCCACATGCAATGGACGTATACACATATGTACACGCATATATGCACATGCAATGGACGTACACACATATGTCCACGCATATACGCACATGGAATGGACGTACACACATATGTACACGCATATACGCACATGCAATGGACGTATGCACATATGTGCACGCATTTACCCACATGGAATAGACGTATACACATATGTACACACATATACACATATGCAATGGACGTATACACATATGTACACGCATATACCCACATTTAATGGACGTATAAATATATGTACACGCATATACCCACATGGAATAGACGTATACACATATGTACACACATATGCACACATACAATGGACGTATCCACATATGTACACGCATATAAATACGTACACGTTATACGCACATGCAATAGACTATACATATATGTACACGCATATACGCACATGCAATGGACGTACACACATATGTACACGCATATACCCACATGCAAGGGGTGTATACACATATGTACACGCATATACTTACATGCAATGGACGTATACACATATGTACATGCATATACACTCATGTATACACATATACACACACATATACACATACGTACACGCATATACGCACATGCAATGGACGTATGCACATATGTACACGCATATACATATGTACACGCATATACAAAATGTGTACACATATATACCGAATTGCAATTGACGGATACACATATGTACACTCATTTACCCACATGCAATGTATATCTGTGTACATATGTGTATTCGTTCATTGGACATATGTACAGGCACATACGAACATGGAATGGACCTATACACATATGTACACGCACATACACACATGCAATGGATCTATACATATATATACACGAATATACACAGATGCAATGGACATACGTATACACATATGTACACGCATATACCCACATGCAATGGACGTATGCACATATGTACACGCATATGTTGCAATTGACGGATAGACATATGTACACTCATTTACCCACATGCAATGTATATCTGTGTACATATGTGTATTCGTTCATTGGACATATGTACAGGCACATACAAACATGGGATGGACCTATACACATATGTACACGCACATTTACACATGCAATGGATGTATACATATATATACACGAATATACACAGATGCAATGGACGTATACACATATGTAAACGCATATATCCACATGCAATGGACGTATACACATATCTACATGCATATGCACTCATGTATACACATACACACACATATACACATACGTACATGCATACACATATGTACATGCATATACACAAATACAATGGACGTATTAGCATATGTACATGCATATACACTCATGTATACACATACGTACACGCATATACGCACATGCAATGGACGTATACACATATGTACATGTATATACACATATGTACACGCACATACACACATGCACTGGATCTATACATATATATACACGAATATACACAGATGGAATGGACGTATACACATATGTAAACGCATATACCCACATGCAATGGACATATACACATATGTACATGCACTCATGTATACACATATACACACACATATACACATACGTACATGCAGACACATATGTACATGCATATGCACAAATGCATGGGCCGTATACACATATGTACACGCATATACGCACATGTAATAGACGCACACACATATGTACATGCATATACGTTAATGCAATGGACGTATACACGTATGTAAACGCATATACGCACATGTAATGGACGTACACACATATGTACACGCATATACGCACATGGAATGGACGTATACACATGTAAAAGCATATACACACATGCAATTAACGTATACACATATGTACATACATATACGCACATGTAATAGACGTACACACATATGTACACGCATATACGTACATGCAATGGACGTATACACATATATACACGCATACACCCCCATACAATGGACGTATGGACATATGTATACGCATATACGCACATGGAATGGACGTACACACATATGTACATGCATATACGCACATGGAATGGACGTACACACATATGTACACGCATATGTGTATACGTCCATTGCATGTGTGTATGTGCATGTAGATATGTTTATATGCATGTACCTAAGTGTTTACATGTTTGTATATGCATGTACAGCAACGGACGTACACGAATATACACACATGCAACGTACGCATACACATATGTACACACATATACACACAAGCAATGGATGTATACACATATATTCGGGCATATACACACATGCAATGGACGTATACACATATGTACATGCATATACACTCATGTATACACATATACACATGCATATACACATACGTACACGCATATACGCACATGCAACGGACGTATACACATATGTACACGCATATACAACATGGAACGCACATATACACATACGTACACGCATATACACACAGGCAACCAACGTACACGCATATACACACATGCAACGGACTTACACGCATACACACACATGCAACGGACGTATACACATATGTTCACGCATATATACACATGCAACGGACGTACACGCACATGCACACATTCAACAGACGTATACACATGTACACGCATATACACACATGCTACGGACGTATACATATAAGTACACGCATATACACACATGCAACAGACGCATACACATATAAACACATGCACCGGACGTATACACAAATGTACATGCATATACCCACATGCAATGGACATATACATATATGCACACTCATATACACACATGCTACGGACGTATACACATATGTACACGCATATGCACGCATGCAACGGACGTATACACATATGTACACGCATATACGCACATGCAATGGACGTATACACATATGTACAACCATAACCGTACATGCAATGGATGTATACACGTATGTACACGCATTTACACACATGCAATGGACGTATACACAGATGTACATGCATATACCCACATCCATTCGACGTATACACATATGAAAACGAATATATCCACATGCAATAGACGTATACACATATGTACACGTATATACACACATGCAATGGATGTACACACATATGCGTGTACATATGTGTATATTTCCATTGCATGTGCATATATCCGTGTACATATGTGCATACGTCCATTTCATGTGGGTATATGCGTTTACATATGTGTATAAGTCCATTGCATGAACGTATATGCGTGTACATATGTGTATACGTCCATTGCATGAACGTATATGCGTGTACATATGTGCATACGTCCATTGCATGTGGGTATATGCGTTTACATATGTGTATACGTCCATTGCATGAACGTATATGCGTGTACATATGTGTATACGTCCATTGCATGAACATATATGCGTGTACATATGTGCATACGTCCATTGCATGTGGGTATATGCGTATACATATGTGTATACGTCCAACGTATGTGTGTATATGCGTATACATATGTGGATACGTCTATTGCATGTCCGTATATGCGTATATATATGTGTGTACGTCCATTGCATGTGGGTATATGCGTATACATATGTGTATACGTCCAATGTATGTGTGTATATGCGTATACATATGTGTATACATCTATTGCATGTCCGTATATGCGTGTGCATATGTGTGTACGTCCATTGCATGTCCGTATATGCGTGTACATATAGGTGTACGTTCATTGCATGTGCGTATATGCGTGTACATATGTGTATACGTCCATTGCATGTGCGTATATGCGTGTACGTCCGTTACATGTGTGTATATGCATGTACATATGTGTATACGTCCCTTGTATGTGTGTATATGCGTGTACATATTTGTATACGTCTGTTGCATGTGTGTATATGTGTGTGTACATTTGTGTATACTTCTGTTGCATGTGTGTATATGCGTGTACATATGTGAAAACCTCCGTTGCATGTATGTATATGCGTGTACATATGTGTATACGTCCGTTGCATGTGTGTATATGCGTGTACATGTTTGTATACGTTCGTTGCATGTGTGTATATGCGTGTACATATGTGTATACGTCCCTTGTATGTGTGTATATTCGTGTGCATATGTGTATACGTCCTTTGCATGTGTGTATATGCGTGTGCATATGTGTATACGTCCTTTGCATGTGTGTATATGCGTGTGCATATGTGTATACGTCCGTTGCATGTGTGTATATTCGTGTACATATGTGTATACGTCCGTTGCATGTGTGTATATGCGTGTGCATATGTGTATACGTCCGTTGCATGTGTGTATATGCGTGTACATATGTGTATACGTCCGTTGCATGTGTGTATATGCGTGTACATATGTGTATACGTCCGTTGCATGTGTGTATATGCGTGTGCGTCCGTTGTATGTGTGTATATGCGTGTACATATGTGTATACGTCCCTTGTATGTGTGTATATTCGTGTACATATGTGTATACGTCCGTCCATAGATTAGAAAAGTCTCACTGCTCCCTTGGTGTGTATATATTTATATTATATTATATATATATATGTATATATATATATATATATATATATATATATATATATATATATATATATATATATGCATATATATATATATATATATATATATATATATATATATATATATATATATATATGTGTGTGTGTGTGTGTGTGTGTGTGTGTGTGTGTGTGTGTGTGTGTGTGTAGTAAAAAAAAATGTATATGTATATATATACGTATATAAACATAAATATTCATAAACATTTATATATAAAAATATATGTATATGATGATAACCTCTTTACCCTATGCCAGTAGTGGTCCAGATATTCACTTTTGAAATCAATTTGTATCGAAGGAAGCGCCAGCGACAGTAAATAAAAGTAAAGGAAAAAGTAGCGACAGCGACAGTAAATAAAAGAAAAGGAAAAAGTAGTGACAGCGACAGTAGTTTGAGAAACCGCATTTGAAAGCTCGAAATGGCTACGGTCTTGGAATGTAAGATGTCCCGTGCGCCCTATGGGTTGCGACAAGTAAATCTATTGGCCTAGGGAGCTGAAGTTCCATTCATGGTGGATACTGGATGCAAGTACACATCAGTGTCCTACGACCAGGTGGAGAAGTGGGGTCTTCAAGACAAGATTTTTTTCATTGAGGAAAACGAGGTGGTGCACGTACATTTCCAGATTGGAGATGTTGATGCCGGTGGTGATGTTATGGTGCATCGCACCTGCGCGGTAAATCTTCTAGGTGTAAACATGATGAGAACATTCTGCTGTATTATCGATTTAAAGGCTGACACGTTAACATTCCGGGAAAGGAAAAAAGTCCCAGTTATGCGAAGGCTACTCATAGACTGCGAAGTTGCAGGCAAGCCCGCTGAGTGTCAATTAGATACAGGAGCTACATCATTCCTTACCGGCACCTTAGAAAATGCAAGGGATTTCGAGTTACCGTTAGTTGACATCAGTTCGGAAGGGAGATATAT
>NW_028234405.1:42456735-42471735 GCF_977035675.1 Penaeus japonicus
TTCCTATTAACCATTTCCTCTTTCTTCTTTTTATTCATCACCCCCTCATCCTCTTCCTAATTCTTGTCCACCTCTTTCTACTTCCTATTAACCATTTCCTCTTTCTTCTTAGTTCTCGTTTCCTTGCTACTGATTCCCTTTCTCCTCCTTTTTTGTTCTGTTTTTACTTTTAGAATACAGTTTAATGAATCACAATAATCATTCTGAATTTAAAAAAAAATAATAAAATAAAAAAATAACAAATCCAAATCATTATAATATATTACTTCGCTATACAGACATTTTCGCTTTTTCTACAGACGAAACGCAATCAATTATATTACTATTATCATTATCATATCTATTATCATCTTTTTCTTCTTCTTTTTCTTTCGGCTGCTCCCATTTAGGGATCGCCACAGCGGATCATCATCTTTCTCCAACGCGCTCGGTTCTCTGTACATTCATAAAAAAAAAAAAAAAAAAAAAAAAAAAAAAAAAAAAAAAAAAAAAAAAAAAAAAAAATATATATATATATATATATATATATATATATATATATATATATATATATGTACATATATACACCTTTTTCTTTCGGCTGCTCTCATTTAGGGGTCGCCACAGGGGAACGATCACCTTTCGCCAACGCGCTCGGTCTCCTGCGCATTCCTCAGTCACACCTACTGCTCCCATGTCTTTCCTTTATAGCATCCTTGTACCTAAGAACATATACCCATAGATGGAGCACGTACGTCATGTCGTTCCACATTTCGACGTGGGTGGGAACGGCGGCTCTCGTGTTTATAGCCGCCTCCACACTCTGGTTCATCCACCGAGCGGAACGGCATGTCCCCGACGACCTGCGCTCGTTTCGGGACCTCCTCTTCATGTTCTACTCGTGCCTCGTGCAGCAAGGTACTCCTGGGGCTAAGTACAATACGCGGAGTATTGGTATACGGACAATGATGGTACAATATGGGGAACTTGTGGTCTTGTATGGTTGATTTGGGTCTTTGTTTATCAGCGCGTATATTTGTGTGTTATGTTTGTGGGGAAGGCATGTTTGCATAAGCGCGCGCGCGCGCGCGCGCGCGTGTGTGTGTGTTTGTGTGTGTGTGTGTGTGGCTGAGAGAGAGAGAAAGAGAGAGAGGGGGGGGGGGGCAGGTTAAAAAATCACAAGAGAAAATCTTGACCAAATAACAAGCCTATTCCTTATACCTTAATCAACGAAACACTTACTTAAAGCGCTAAAATGTCCGTGCATGTGAAGTGGTATCCGAGTCTCAAACTATTAAATTATTTCTTCCTGACAATAGAAAGTTCACTTTTTTGTGGTTCCTGTATCTGCGATTAATCTTCAGAATGAGTCGATGATTTAACACTGAAACCAAGGCTGTATCAACAAAATGTAACTTACTACACCCTTCAGAATATTCTAATCAATTGCCTTGCAACAGAGTTCGGTAACAATGATTTAGACCAGTTTAAAATGCACACGTTATGTTCAGGTATTGATTTCCCACTTATTTACTACGTGCTTTGTCTTCACTTTATAAGATGGAAAAGAAGAGAAAAGATGACAAGTACATAGACAAGCAGACGCACAGAAACAGACAAATAGACGCACAGAAACACTCAAACACACACACACACACACACACACACACACACACACACACACACACACACACACACACACACACACACACATACACACACAATAGTTCCCGTTCCTTCTGCTTTTCAAACAAGCTGAAAAATGACAAAATAAAACGAAAGAAGGAAAAAATACGGGAATCACTAAGCTATTAGACTTCTTACGTATCGATGACTTTTTTAACGTTCACCTCACTCATTGTGTCCTGCTTGTTAAACACAAGCACATTACAATCTCTGTCTCCATCTCTAATCCCAATTTGCTCTAACTTGTATTCGCTACATAAGTCTATCTTCTCGCTAATTATACTTTGCTTGGTACATGCTGTGACCTTCGAGCCCCTGCCTTCATTATTCCGCTGTTATTTGTCATGTATTTTGCATTCACAATACAGCCCATCCCCACTTGCGTTATGTTTTGTTTATTAGACGCAAGCACTTGACTGTCCTTGCTTTCATTGTTGCCACACCCTGTCCTCGCGTTTAAATCCAAATAGTGTTGGACTTTTACTCCGTGCACTCCCTATGTCGACCTTCCTCTGTCCCACAGGCGTGCCCTCTACTCCCTATTCGTACCGCGGCCGAGCTGTGTTCTGGCTCTTCTGGTTTGCCTGCGTCATCCTCTACGCCTCCTACACCGCCGGCCTCACCTCAGCCCTCACCGTGAGCACCGAGGGCCCGCCTTTCACCACCCTCGAAGGAGCCGTGGATATATACCCCAGCTGGGAGATCGGGATATCGAAGGGCACCGCCATAGAAGAATTCATCAAGGCATGTACACATTACAGTTCGAGTTTATGTGGGTAGGAGACGCGGCATCACCATTCTATCTCTCTCTCTCTCTCTCTCTCTCTCTCTCTCTCTCTCTCTCTCTCTCTCTCTCTCTCTCTCTCTCTTTCTCTCTCTCTCTCTCTCTCCCCTCTCTCTCTCTCTCTCCTCTCTCTCTCTCCTCTCTCTCTCTCTCTCTCTCTCTCTCTCTCTCTCTCTCTCTCTCTCTCTCTCTCTCTCTCTCTCTCTCTCTCTCTCTCTCTCCTCTCCCTCTCTCTCTCTCTCTCTCTCTCTCTCTCTCTCTCTCTCTCTCTCTCTCTCTCTCTCTCCCCCCTCTCTCTCTCTATCTCTCTCTTATCACTACCATTCAGTCTCTTCGTCGTTATCTCTGCCTATCAACGAGACAGTAACTGATGTTCAAACCCGCGCTTCCTCCCGGCAGGACGCGCAAGGCGAAGAGTACCGGACCTTGGTACACTACTTGTCAGCTGACCCCGGGCTCTACGTGGGGTCGGAGGAGGAAGGTATCCAACGAATGCTCACTTCCCGTTATGTGTTCTTCACGGACAGTCCTATTATGAGATTCGTCCTCAAGAACAACTGTTCTATTCGAGAGATTCACGTCAACCTCTTCAAGAGCTACGGTCACCTTGGCTACATGAAGAATTTGCCTTTCGCTTGGGCCATCGATGCTGAGTAAGTGGGTACGAGTGGTGAAGATAGTGCCATACTGAATGTGTCTGTGTGTATGCGTGTGTACATACATGTATGGCATTGTTGGTTGATACTCCTTCTCCCTTTATGGGCCAGACTATAATGTAGAAATCCTGATCTTATCCTTGCAAAAGAGAGATGAATAGCGTATAGTGATATTTTTGTTAAATATATTGAAAATTCAGTGCAAACCTTCCCTTTCTTTAGTTTCACCCTAATCGGAGCTATGGCTTTATTCCCAATAAAAAGTTTCTCTCACAAAAAGTAAGACTATTAGAGATGAAGTAGAGGTACATTTCTCACGGAAGTTACTATATACCAGTGTCTATAGACCCTCTCCATATAGCACGGTTCTTCAAAGCTTGAGTCGCCAGTTGTCGGTCAGTGGGTTGTTGCGTCTTATAAAAAGGGATTAATAAATAATATAATATATAGTCAATAGATGAATAAATTATATGTATGGTATATACATACGTATGTTCTGGTGATAAAAAATTACGTATTTCATGCCAGATGCGGGGGGGAGGGGCGTGTAAAAATGATGACTAGTGTACAGTAGACACGCATGGTGACTCATGAAAGTAAAACATGAAACATGAAATCATTAGAATAGTCTGTAGAAGATCCCGTTGTACTATACCGAAAGACGTAGCACTATGGTGAACTGTTAGATAATCTTTTGAGATCTTACTGAATATCGCAGCTTTCACTTTTTTCAAGTTCAAAGACGAACATCTCATTCTAGGAAGATAGATCAATATTATCTACAAAATCACCAACACATCAGCTGACAGCCACGTCCATTAGTGTGGTATCAAATCTCTCTCTCTCTTCTCTCTCTCTCTCTCTCTCTCTCTCTCTCTCTCTCTCTCTCTCTCTCTCTCTCTCTCTCTCTCTCTCTCTCTCTCTCTCTCTCTCTCTCTCTCTCTCTCTCTCTCTCTCTCTCTCTCTCTCTCTCTCTCTCTCTCTCTCTCTCTCTCTCTCTCTCTCTCTCTCTCTCTAGTGATAAGGTCATATATTTTTCGAGTGATTCACATATTCCTTCCTGCTCTCTGGGCAACAAACAAAAGACAAGCGACTTCATGGTCACACTTCTCACCATCTGTATTGTATATATATCTATTTTTATATAGTTTTCCAGCATCTTAGTATCTTCTCATAAATCTTGATGTATGAAAACTACTGATGAATAAGTTCCTTCGTGGAATGAATTCACTACCATAACCATATTTACAGGACAAGTTACTAATATACGCCAAGAATAAGTTTCATTTTAAGACATACCCATGCGTCTTATTTGATATCAATGTGTATATATATTTTTATAACGAGTGGCACAATGTTAAATTCACAAAGTTGAAAAACTAGTCCTTTTTTTACGATTTACTCAGAACATATGAGCAATTCAGAAGGCAGTTTGTTTATTTAAAAATGCTGAAACTTTTTATATGTCACATGGATTTAGATTTCCAGTTAGTGGTGAGTGCAAATTAAATAAGCTTATGCAGGACCAAGTATTTTTGTTTTACGACCGGTAACCTACCAAGACGCTTTATGAGTTTTTATCATAGAATCTACAAACGGTATGCTAATAGCACATCATGCTGAAACAGTAACTCGTTGAATATTTTTTTTTTCTTTTTCTTTTTTTAGTTGAGCATTCATAAAACGAGTAAATCAAATCTGATAATGCAAGGGTAACTCTCACTCCATTACACCAAGATGCCATTTGTTCAAGGATCTTTTCCGCCCTGCAGACTTGCGCAAATGAGCGACTCGGGGGTGCTGGACCGCCTCAGCAAGAAGTGGTGGGGCAGGGGGGCGCCGTGCGAAGACCCGACCAACTTCACCGAGCTCGGCTTCTTCCAGACCGCTACTGCCTTCCTCATCCTTCTGGTGGGCCTCGTGATGGCATCCTTCTTCCTCGTAACGGAAAAGCTTCTCGGAAAAAGATTAAAACTCTTTAAAGACAGGGAATCCAAGAGGTTGAAAGTATTTGAGAAAAGACAAACAGCTGAACACAGACACGAGAATCCCTTTATCTTCCGTGATCCGAAGTTGGCCATTAAGGGCGGAAGCCTCCCTGTTGCGGACACATAAATCTGCTTAGCAAAGATGTTTTATCATTTAGACAAGCAGTAACATTCTCCCAGGATTTAAACACGATCAAAGGAAATTCTAAATGAATTTGGTGTTTGGTGATTTCTATCCATCGCTTGTTGAAGGATCGATAAGGTAAACAATGAAAGAATCGCTCTACACTGTAGCGTGGTCCAAACACATTTATACTTTCAACGCATCAATTGTAAATGTAAGAATGATTGATATCACTTTGGTGTTATAGTTTAATAAGGGGGTGATGTCACATGCCACATATATTCCAAAACTCTTCTATGTAGTCTTAGCTTATCCAAGTCTCTTCACCTGTAATCTATATTCACACTCTCTGAAACAGAATTGAAAACAACACTATATTTATTGTACCTCTTTGTAAGATAAAGCATTAGTGGATTCACACGAACAGACATATATCATATTGCCTGTACCATCTGTACCATTGCATGTGTTTATCTTCGATTGTTTTGTAAGTATTAGGGAATATTTACCACTGATATTAATTACAAATATAATGCATTAGTTCATGAATGTTTATCTCATGTGGTAACCAAAATTGTCTGGAAGAATTTTTTTATGTCTGCTCTTGTATTAAAAATGAAGTTTTATTACCCTAGAGTATATATGAAGGGTGCATACTTTCATATTAGTCGTAAATAATATTGTGCGTCTGAACTACCAAGAAACTATCATAAGCCTTTTCTGAAATTCAGACATAATAAACCGTGCCATATATCACGGTGTCATTATTATCCTTTGAAAATGTAATGTTTTTTATTATTCATTAATTGTAAAAAAAAGCGTACGCACACGCACATTTCCACTCCTTACACACACACACACACATACACACATATATACACACACACATACACATACACGCACACACACACATATATTTTTTTTTTTTTCTTTTTTTTCTTTTTTCTTCTTTTTCTTTTCTTTTTCTTTTTGTGATTCATATATATACATATATATATATATATATATATATATATATATATATATATATATATATATATACATATGTATATATATTATATATATATATATTTATGTATATATATATATATGTATGTATATATATATATATATATATATATATATATATATATATATAATATATATATATATAAACATATATATATATATACATATATATATATATATATATATAATATATATATATATATATATATAATATATATATATAAATAATATATATATAAATCATATATGTCTACAATTTATATATATATAAACAAATATATATATACAAATTATATGTATATACAAATTATATATACATAAATTATATATATACAAATTATATATATACAAATTATATATATATAAATGATATATATATATATATATAATATATATATATATATATATATATATATATATATATAATATATATATATATATATATATATATATATATATATATATACAGATATATATATGTATAATATATATTATATATATATATATATATATATATATATATATATATATATATTATATATATATATATATATATATATATATATATATATATATATATATATATATATATAATATATATATATATATATATATAATATATATATATATATATAAACACAAACACACACCACACACACACACACACATATATATATATATATATATATATATATATATATATATATATATATATATATATATATATACATACATATATAATTACCTACGAACCAAGCACCTCTATCTATCTCTTCCTGTATTTCTACAGTGTCTTACATAGTTGATATCTATTGTTAGATAGAGACCTTGAGAATGAGAAAATAAGCATCCGCTCTTTGTTTGCCAGACACCCAGATAAATCCAGTTCGAATACGTATATACAAAAGATGTTCATTCTGGTCTCAACTGTCTCTCAGCTTAACGATGAAATGAAAATTAATGACGTCTGTCCTTGGGTTTGTGTGCGCTTCTCCGATAAGGTGTGTGTTGTGTTCGTGTGAAAACTAAAATCATGACTAATTTTAGTTTCTTGACCTTAACTCGCGAGAGGAATTGTAAGATATTTATGAACAGTTACACGCCATTTGCTGTGAGACAAGACACGCAGACCATTCTGCAGCGGTTTGGTGAAGTATATATAAAAGCTACGTTCTGTTTACGGTCAGTTGATATTGTGCCTCCGTCCAATAAATATTTTTTTCTGAATTCCGGAGTTTACCCTTCAAACTTTACCCTACAGGACATTTTGTCCATCATTGCGTTTCAACATCGTCATTCCAGGGTGTTCCAGTGTATACATTTTCGCCATTTAACCATTAGATAACCACTTCCCTTTTAAAATCAACCACGAAAAATATGAGAAGATACCTAGAATGCCTTGGAATAAAATGTCTTCTCCCATAAGCCAAGAATATTGAGATAGAAAGAAAAGATCGGACCTTGGAACGAAACGCAATACAGAAAAAAGATACCCGGACCGCGGAACGGACCGCGGGCGAAAACAGCTGGCACAGAGAAAAGTGTTTATGTGTCTCTTGTCACTCATTACCTTCACTCGGTACGTAGAAGTGGAGATTTCGGAAAGTCACCATAAATGTGATGAAACCGGGTCCTTAACTATCGCCTTGTGTGTGTGTGTAGTTGTAAAATTGTATGGAAGTGAAGGAATTATAAATATTGACGGACTGGGGTGGGATATGAGTCACTTTGATGTGTTGTCGTAGAATCATAATAAAGCTTATTACTGTGCTTGGGAAGAGAATCGTAAGTGGCTGTTTTTCCTCTCTAGCGCTAGGTTGAAATCCCTATTTATACTTTCGACTGTGTTTTTCTGTACGATTGGTAAGTTCGCACATTCTGTAAATAAGTGATCCCTAGTGATATATATATATATTTTTTTTTTTAGAGAAAAGGCAGAACTATCTAATTCAGAATTAAGAATCATCCACAACTGTTTGATTTTTTTTTTTTTTTGTCCCAATTTATGTGAATTTACACATTTTATTTTTAGTAATTGATAAATGTTACTCGTTTGGGTTGTGACTCGCCTTTTGACACCTGTATCACCATTGACTAAACTAATTAGTGTTTTAGCCCACATACCTCCCGTACAGTAATTGTTTAGTGATGCTGTAGCTTCTGCACCTCATGCTATAGTAAAGGCCAACAAATCTCTCGCATGGATATTTGGCCTGATAGCGCTTGGAACGAATCCTTGTTTGAGGTCAAATCACTAGGGAGGTTGACAAGCAGTCTCGTACCAGAATATGTGTGCATGAGATTTGTTCGCTTGGTAATTCTTGAATCTAGGATCTCCTCAGCCTTTGACTAAGACCATTGATTACCCTGAGCTTCATGCATTCCGTGTTTTAGCAAAGGTCCACAAACTTCCACTACACTTATTTTGTAAGGCATAGCTTGAACTGATTCCTTATTTGATGCCAAGTCACCAGGGTTGTCTAGAAGCCATCTTTCCAGAACATACTTTCTGCAGGTTGCTTTTGTTGGTAAAAGTCTTTTTTTTTTTGTGTGTTCTTTCAGGGCTTTCTTGTTTTTTCTATCTCCCCCCAGGTCTCAGTTCAAGATTTACTGTTTGGTTTTGCAGGAGTATAAAGCATGGAAGCCACAGCATTGCAGGACTTGCCACATATGCATAGATCAGCAGACTTTTATAAGCAATTGTGACCTTTTACTTTTTCTAGACTTTTTTGATAACCAATGATTTTGTTTATTTGTTCATTGTGGTCCTATTCAGAATATTTACCAAGTAGTACCTGTGTATACATGTCAGTTAAATGCTACTTGAAAGAGAGATGCAGAGTAAGAATGTAAGAACTGATGTCTTTGTTTGGGCAACAGGCAATAGTGTCTAAACACTATCGTAGCACTCACAACAAATCTCAAAACTTTGATGTATCAATGAGCAGGGGGTTTTAGCGGCAAAAGGGGCAAAGCACAAGTCTCCCACATTCTATCAATCTTCCTGATGGAGATAACACAACAATTACACCCCTTATATGACAATTACATATTGTACATTTGATAGACAAACAATTGCTTCTTTGTAATGCAATAATTATTCTTGGTAAACTTACCTTCTGACATAGCTTAGTTGAGATTGAAGTCCAAATAGCAAGGTATAGACTAGGTTAGGTTATTTTTATTTTTAATTTGGTCTTGACAGCCTTGACACCTGTCGGCAAAGAGTTAGATGTGTCTTACAATATATTTGTATCTTATTTTAAAATGCCTGCACTCTCTTGATATGAAATTGATATGAAAAGGCAGTCTCAGACTCACACAGGAAAAAGATTTCTAGCAAAGAAAGTTATTGTAGAAAAAGGTAAATCATTACAAATATTGATGATAAACTTAGACTCTAATAAACATGTGTGAAAAACTCTAATAAACATGTGTGAAAGGCTATAAACAAATAAAATGTCATACTTTTATCACATGTTACTTGATATGTGAACTTTTATACGTCAGGGTATGATAGGAAAGTAGCCAATTGTAGGAGAGTAAAACTTGTATCCAATTGATGAAATGGGAGTACCATAGTAAGATTAATCTAAATTATATAGGTTAGTTGTTCAAGGATCAATACAGGAGAGGAAGTCCTGATTTTTCTTTAAACTGCCACAGTAATACAGGTTAAATTTCTTCAGCATACTAAGTGAAATAAAGTGTGTCATCAGTTGAAGTTCCAGTGTATATATATATATTTTTTTTTTTTTTTTCTACATTTTTTCCAAATGTTACTTTAAGTTATGTAGTATTTTGAAGAATTGTGGAGAGGGAATTATACTTCCTATCCAAATGCATATCAGTGAATAATTATTATCTTCATCTTCATTTGGTCTTCAATAGAAAAAAAAAGAATAGAGAGAAGAGCACTAAAATAACATAGAAACATGTTTTATATTTCAATCTCCTCTTTATCTTACAGGTCTTAGGATGATGATATGGCCTTTCAGATGATTCCTCCAAGGGTGTCATCGTCCCCACCCCCCCTGGACTCCCTCCCCACCGTCACCTGTCCAGGAGAGGAGGAAGATGACGATGAGTTTGGGGATTTCTCAACGCATAATTCTTCATTTGATATCACTGGTTAGTAGTGCCTAAAAGGTGGATTTTGGGTTTGCTGTAGGAAGTCTTGATGTCATTTAAATGTTGATTGTAAAAAAGTAATAGAGTCTGTTATTGTACTATGGTGGCATTAAATGGAAGGATGTTCAGGGTGGAAAGGAGATACATTTCATCAGAAATTTGAAATATAACCAAGATAAGTTGATTATAGTGTTCTCATAAAAATACTTCTCTTTTTAGGGCTGTCTGATAAACTGCCACCAACACCTGATGCCAGTCCTTCAAAGTTCCCAGGATTTGGTGGTGGATCCTCAGGGAAGGCATTATCAGTGGTGGTGGAGGGCATGCGAGAGGATACCATCAGTCAGGATTCAGGGCTAGGAAGTGCTAATCACCCCAATGAGTTTTCACCTCAACCACAGCCTGATGGCCGAATCTTTGAAGACTTTTCGTCTGGCGTACCAGATGTCTCAAAGACCACAGGAAATAAACCCAGCCATGCCATGGGCAGTAAGAATGACCAAAGCTCAAACAATTTTGCAGACTTCCAGAGCTTTGACAGCACTGCCACTGAGCAAGAGCCACAATCATCAGGAAGTTCAATTGTAGTTAATAAGGAAACTGATGGGTATGTAGATAATGGTCTTAGCTCTACTTCTAGTCAGACTGGTGATCCTCTTAGTTTTGCCATGAGTGGAACTCCTCCACCCTTAGATCGCGTTGCCGACACCACAGTGCTAGACGATGACTTTACTAGATTGTCTCCGAGTTTGCCTCCTAGTGATGCTGACGAGTTTGGTGATTTTGCTTCTGTTGAATTTTGTATAGGTGTTAGCAAAGGAGCTCCTCATCAAACAAATGTTGAAGATCAAGTTTCTCATGCAGAAAGCAAAGAGACTAAGGCCTCCTGCAGTGAAGAAACCATCGGGGAAGGGTGTCAACCATCCAAACTGAAAAGTGCCAGTGTTATTGATAATGTACGAAAACAAAGCGAAATAATTAGCGAAGACAGTGATTCCCTAACACCAGACGACTGGCACTCTGTCAACTCTGGAGATTCGATCAATGACGCTAAAGTGCTTACTAATGTAGAGAGTGATACAGTTTTAAATCATAGTTTGACTGATAGCAAAGGGGCAAGTCCTGTGGAAGGTGCATTAGACAGTAAGCATGAAAACTGTATTAGGACTACTGAACTTTGTGAAAATGATTTGGATGACGACAATGATGCTAGCTCATCCGTATGTGCAAATAATAATTTTGATGACTGTTGTGTAGACTCTAGTGCCTCACTTGCAGTACAAGAGGAAGGGAGTGAAGTTACGTGCTCAATAACCACAAAAAATAATCAGTTAGATGATACAAGAAGTAATGTATTAAACAAAGAAGCAGTTTGCAGTGACAGTTTTGAGAGTAGAAAAGTGGAAGAAGATAGTGACTTTGGTGAATTTGCAGGACCTGGCTTTGTTGAAAGTGCCTCAAATAACAATTCAAGTTTAGATGTAAGAACAGGAATAGCAGATGAGTATAAAGCACAAAACAATCTCAGTGAGGAAGCTGGTGCAGATGCTGATGATGATTTTGGAGGTTTCGTTATTCACAAAGCGGACGATGAAAATGATTTTGACTTCAGTGATTTTCACAAGTCGAAACCAGACGATGATGAGGATGACTTGGATTTTGGTGACCTACGGGCCCGAGTAGAAAGTGGCATGTTTGAGGCAGATGAATCACCCTCAGCTGATGATGAATTTGGAGACTTTGGAACTTTTGCCTCTGCAGCTGAGGCTAAGATTGATGCCGCTGTTGACGAAGATGAGTTTGGAGATTTTGGTGCTTCGGCAGATGACTTTGGTGACTTTGATGGTGCTGGAGGTGTGGAGGATGACTTTGGTGACTTTTCAGCACCAACTAATATGACTGAATTTGGAAAAGCTATTGAATTTGAAGATCAGTTTGGTGACTTTAGTGCAACTGGAGATAACTTTGGTGCTGCTGAGGCTGAGAAGACTGGAGTTGGTGGTTTTGGTGATTTCTCTGCCTGGAAAAGCAGCAGTTTTGAACCTGCAGATGACAGCAATCCTGTTTTAAGAAAGGTGAGTGGTTGCATTTGTCTTTTGTTGATGATTAGAGTATGTGTGTGACTGTATGATAGCTGTATTTTAATGTTTGTTTTTATATTTGTACAAATAAATGTATATTTTGTGATACGAATATGTGTTGTAGCATGAGTGTGTGTTTTAGAATATGTAATCTGTATTGTGTGTGTCTGTGTGTATTGACAGGTCTGATGAAATATGACATTTGCCATCAAATAGATCTTCATGTCAATAAGAATCTTGTTTTATTTGTCTTGCAGCTTGAGAATCTTGTTCTGAAATGGATCCCAAAACACAAGACCTCGAGCCCTCCATCAGGTGATGTTAACCCAGTGCCAAGTCTCCACCAGGCTGTTGAGAGTGATGCATTTGTGTGGCACCATCTGGAGAACCTGGAAGGGAGCGCTGCTTTGAAACTGTCCTGGGGAAACACCCAGGCCCACAACCTCTTCCTTTCTTCTGTCAACGTTGATGCTCGCAACATTGTGAGTAAGGAGGCAATGATCACGGTAAACACCCTTCCCACCCTCCTGTTTTGTCTCGCCTCATAGCAGCAGATAAAAACAAAATCACTGCCAAGGAAATGGTGACTAGAAGCTTACTTTGTGCTTTTTCTCTCACCCTCTCTGTATTCAGAATAAATTAGTTTGGAGGTATATACACATTAGTCCAAATTGTGAATGGAGTTAAATTAAGGAGAAACAGATGGCAGAAGGCACAACTTAGTAGACTTTTATCAGGTATTAAATGAAATAAATGTGTTCTTTGAATTGTAAGTTTCCTGGCTTAGAGATGGATCCATTAAGTATTCATATAGAAATAATACATTGATAGAAATGGTGGTCACTAATTTGGTAATATTTGCATTATTTGCAGTATCTTTATTGTATATCATCTAGTAATGAATTAACATTGAAATTATAGCCTACCTATAGAATATTAGAATAGCTGGAAATATGTAGTAACTCAATTTTATATTTGGTAGGAAAGTTTAGAACTCACATATTTACAGATCGTTTTTGTTTGCTAACTTTTACCCAAGAAGAAAAGGTTTCAAGATGATTTTGCAATTGCTAAAGATAATGCCACTTTCCATATGAAATGACCATCTGCTGCTGTGTAGGTTTACATTATCTTATTTTGTTACCCCCTCTATGTTGTTTTGTTTGTTTTTTTGTGTGGGAATCCTTTTCTTTTTGTAATTTTCTCTTTTTTTTGTGCAGTCTTGGTTTTTTTATTTTTTTTCCTCATCTGATGTTATTTTGATGTTAAAATCATGTTTGCTGTTTTTTTTTGTTTTTCTATGTAATCCACTTGTATGTCTTCTTTCACTTTTTACACATATTAATTTATAATGAAACATCCCCAGAATGAGGTTTATATTTGTATATGTATATATTTGTATCTATATTTTTATTGCAAAGTTCTCACTAAATGCATTAAATTTGTTGTTTTCATGTAAGTCTGGACAAAATATTTAACATTTCCTCTCTTACAGCAGCCACTGAATAAAATTTTCTTGACAGCTCTTCGGACAGAAATGGAGTTCCTCTGTCCCCTTGTTTGCTCGAACGCTGAGCTTCTCTCCCCTCACCCCGGCAAAGTCCTCTGAAGGTGGCAGCTCAGGGTTGCCGGTCGGAATATCCAGTGCGAGAAGTGGCCCCACAACCCCTCCGATCACCAGCCTTGCTCCCGCTGCCTCAAATAAGCACCCTCTCGAAGATTCTCCTCCGAGTGAGATAGCCAGTCCCAAGGATGGTAATGCTGAGGTTAGTAGAGTGCTGGATTGTAAATGATTGCAGGTATGATGAATTCAGTCATTATATTTAGCTATGAGCATAGGAATCTTGTCTTGTTGTGTTGCATTGTATCATTATCATTTATTATTTCTATATTTTTATTTTTTATATATATATTTTTTTATTTTTTTTTATTTTTTTTTTTTTTTTTTACTTTCCTTGTTCAGGCTTTGATAGACAGTGTTCATTTTATAAAGCAATGTTGGAAGGAGTGAATAACAGTTATGTTTTGTGGCTGGACAAAAATCTTTTCCTCTTAACCAGTATAAATCTCATTAAACCAATTTATTTTTGATACTTGCTTTGTTTCCATACTCTGCAGTTATACATTCTTATTGTTGTAATGTACATTGTTGTGATTTTTCTTTTGAAATATCTTCATCAAATTCCTTAGTTGATATTGTGAATACAAAGTATGTATTGTATAGACTTGAAATAAAAGTAGCAGGTTATTATAGTATCTTTTGCTGTGCATGAGATAGTACTCTTTTAAAATATTCTGTAGCATATGAAATCATTATTGTCATTTCTCATTCACATGCACCTAGACCCAAGAAATGAAAGAAACAGATGGTTTTATGTTGAAATCCAGCCTTGTGAAGATGGGATACTAACTCTCTATAGATAAAAGGAATTGATGTTACGTGTGGGTTTAGTATTTTCTAATGTTTGAGACATGATCAAGTCTACAAGGATTATGCAAAGGATAATTAATAGTTAGGATGTCACAATGATTGGGAGACTGGATTCTTTGCCTTATGAGTAAA
>NW_028234405.1:42494235-42511735 GCF_977035675.1 Penaeus japonicus
ATATAAAATCATGTATGATCACCTGGCATTCTGGTCATACAAAAAGACATGACAAAATATCAAGTCCCTATCAGGTTCTGCCACCACATGATGTGATATTATGTCATCCATCATTAACGAGTTTAAAGAAATAATGATGCAAGCAAATAAAAAAAAATTATATAAATAAATTAATTAATTAATAAATAATAATAATCTGGGGCTAGTCAAGTCATACCTGAAACTCAAATTCTCTCTCTCCCCCACAAGCTGGACAAGGGGGAATATCTTGGGGTTTGTTCTCCAATGATACCCACAAAGGCTCTCCTCCTCGGTCGTAGCGTAAAACCTGAGGAGAGGATGTTGCTATAAGTGGGGTATTTGGCATTGAAAAATAAAAGTATATAATGCTAATACTTTTCATGAATAACAAAAGGTGAACTCTTAGCAAATAAGATTTCTAGGTGCGTGAAAAAAAAAAAACATTTAATTACTGTACATATATATATATATACTTTTTCTTTTTTTCTTGATCTAGTCATGGTTTAGTAAAAATGACTATTATTATTCACTAATGCATATCTTTGACATCATATGTTGTGGTATTTACCTGGTCAGGAAACTCCTTAATGCGCGTGCGGAACTTCTGGAATTGCTTGTCGGTTTCCTTAGTGGCCATCTTGATAAGGTCATCCTCATTCTTTTCAACATCTGATAATCATGAATTTATGATATTAGTAAATACAAAGTTTTTTTTCGTGTATATTTATTACATACATTAGAAAAGCAATCATTCACAACTTATTTTATATTATCTAGTTAGCTCAGTTTACCACTAAACATCAATCTAAATTATGTCTGTATGGAACTTTCCCTAACAACATATGAACTCCAAGAGTGGTGTACAAACTCATTTCCAGATAAAAAGGATAAATGCTTCTAAAGGTACTAAAAGAATAAAGATAAAAAAGTCAATAGCTACTAAAAACAAAAGCATTAACTACTGAAGCAGCATTTAAAAAGACAGTTCTAAATTATAATTATACAAAACAATTAGACAATTGCATGAGTTACTATAGAAGTTCTTTACTTAAATAAATGTGAGGCACTGAAAAGAAACCATGAAAGTACAGTCTCACTGTTCATTAAGAAAAAGTATCTCACCATCATCTAAATCCCTTGTTACTCTGCCAGACCTTAATAAAGCTTCATACTCCTGCATTACTTCTTCCTCTGTCTTCTCCTTCCTCTCTTCGAGTTCCTCTGGCTCCATGTCGACTTCATACTCGGGGAAAAGAAATTTGGCATTCCCCTTACATGACACTTTGCTTACTGTTTCTGTTGGGGAAACAATGCATACAATAAAACTACCATGAAGATCTAATTCCATTTTGTAACACAGCAATGAATTTCAAGAGCTATTAAATAATGTGATGGTGATTTCATAAGCCAAAAGAATACTCAATCAACCCATACACATCACAAGAATATTTCGCTCCTGCCTGATGATTACTATCATGTCATCATCTCTTACCCATAACACACATTTTACAGTGTTACATATTCATATACTCATAGGAGTTCCATTTGTATAGACACATTTTTCTTGACTTGCGAAAATAGTGTAAACAAATACAAAAGCCCCATTATCACCCTGTTGAACTGGGCAAGTGAGAAGCACTCTGAGAGGTGAAGCATGGCATCTCACCAGGAGAGATCTTGCACTTGTTGTCTAGCTGGCAGGTGCAGCATTAGGCAAACATAAGCCCCAGTGCAAATGGCTAACACTAATATTACTACCATGTATTACCTGGGTTCTTACACTCTTCCTTATGACCAGCTTTCCAGTCTAGTGCTTGGTGGTCTTTGGAACAATAACGGGCAACTTTACAACCTCCACACACCTGAAAATGAAAACCCTAATTAGTATCCGTTGTAAACATGAGGTGCATCTAATTCAATCCTCAAAGATCTTGTCTGATTATATGAAGAAACAAGATGACAACCTAGTTACTATTACCTTTGGTCCACATCCACCACAAACTCTACAGAGATTGTTGAAATCTGCAGCTCCTGGACTTTCTGAGCCAAGTTCAACATCCTGAAGAATAAATATGAAAGAACTGTTAAGTTTGCTCGACTTCTTCATGAAAGTATATCATTGAACAATATCAAAATGAATATAAAAATTAAAGGAAAATCTCTCTTTGTGCTTTAGCTGAAGTTGATGGTAATTTCCTAATCATAGAAAATAAAGTAATGTGTCAGGAACAAGAGAGTTTGCAGCAGCACCAAACTGCTACAACACACTTAAGTTAATTTGGTCAAAGTAAGAATTATACTTACTTTAGATGGATCAGGAGGATAAAATTCATTACCCCTCTGTAACTGTGACCTAAAAACTCGAATGTTCGAAGCATTATTTTCTTTACTGCAATCTGCATCGCGGCAGATGAAGACAAACACTGTCCTGTAATCCATTATTAAAAAATGAGTGTTCTTTATATACAATATGTAACTGTAACTTAAAGGTTTAAAAATGTAAAAATTAAAACTATATAATGAAAAATGAATATACATATCAATAAAAATTTCATAATAGCCATTAACATTTCAAAAGGAAGCTCAGAAATGTTTACAAATAACAACATAAAATCCACAAAGGGACAAACCTGTGGAAGCATTCCTCTTTATCATGGTGTGGTGCATACAGCTGACACAAGAATGCAAGTGGTTTACTACAGTTGCGGCATGTCAGCTGTTGCCCAGCTGGCAGGTCCTTTAGGGCTAACCATGCTGGATACCCTCCTACCTGCAAGCATCAAACTTTCAGAATTAAGTTGGCATTATAGCTACCTAGGCACTGCCCAGTTTGATTCATTAATCAACATTCTGGATATTTTGCCAACCTGGAAGTCAACCAATCTATGTCAAACAGTACTGACAAAGAAAATATGCATTTGGATAGCATTTAAAGTAAAAATAACTCTACACTAATATTACAGGGTGTTTTACGCAATTAACCATTCCAAGACAGGCCACATCTTAAAATGCGTGTGTTTTCTATCATTTTCTAAACATATGGTGTGATATATAGCTCTATATATATGATATATTAGCAAAGTCGTACTAATTTGCATTTGGCATGCTTGGGCATCATAAGTGAGGGAATAAATAACTTGTAATTTCAACAAAAGGGGAATTACAGTACAAGAGTGATCATACCCTGTGAATCATGCTGAAAGATGCCCTTTGCTATGTCTCTCCAGAGAAATTAAATTCCCTCTAATTTTGCATACAGAACTGGTTTCATAAAGTCTCTAAATCGTCAATGGTAAGAATTGGTGTAATGGGGTTTAACTTCAGGAAATTAATACACAACTCTTGTCTGATCTTTAGACGTGAAATGAAAAACACATTGCCTTTCTAATCCAGCACTGCACTGGTCTTAACTTTTAATGTCCCTCTTGACCAGAATTAAAAAGTCTCTCCGGAGGCCTGCCCCACAACACTTAGGTGACACACCAATTAGGAACCAATAAATATGTAGGTTGATAGTTTCCTATATCTACCATAATTATTATAGCATCTGTGCATGCTAACTTCAAAAATGTTTTTTTTTTTTAGTTCACAGAAATTCCAGGTAACAATTATATTGGCCCTAATAACTGGGGAAGGCCCCAACCCCATAATCCTTATATATGTGTGTTATATCAAGATTCTATGAAAGAATAAATGCATCAACATTCAATAGCTCCCATAACACTGGCATATCTCTTAGTGAGCACAGAAACCTCTACAGATTAACCCACTTACGACGGGGGCATTCCAGCCTTGAATGTCCCAATGCCGGGGCGTTCGAATTATTAGGCCTAAATCAATTAAATGGCTGGCACAATACTGTGCCGCCCGGCCACTGGGCTTTTGAATGCGCGGTACAGTACTGTACCACCCGTCCAGAGAGGGTTAAGAGTTCTGGGAAAGGCCCACAAACTTTCAGCATGGATTGACACTGGACTGGATCTTCAGGGAGTTCTGCAAGCTCTATCAAATTTGTCAAGTGTTCCTTTGTCTCATTAATACTATTCCTGCTAGTAATGGCTATGAAGAACACAGAAGACACCACTATTACACTTTGTTAAGACATTGCAGACGGGGATAAATTCGCTTGCCCAGTCTCCAGGATAGGTTTTATTCTAGAGAGAGATTGCTTGAAGCAATATAATTTGAATTTTCCCACTCTCTTTCAGTCATTCATTGTAAAACTATGGCCATTTTTGTGTTTTATATTTTGTGTGTTTTATTGAGTTTAGAGACATATGTGCCATATGACACTGTCTATCAATGCTGCAGTTGACTAAAATTGTAGTATATTATCTATATTAGCTCATTATTTTCTTTATACTCAGTATGATAGAAGTGTTGCTGTTTTATGGAAGGACAAAAGGCAAAATTATTTTTTTGTATTTTTATGCTGTCATGAACAAATACAAAACATATAACCACCTACAATAAAAATAGCATGAAGAGGTAGGGAAAAGGAATGAAACCTGTGCTTATGACAGTGATTGCCACAGTGAAAGGCATCCATATTGGCACAGGAGCACATTTAACCCGATACCGCCGGGCGCCGTCCACAGACGGCGATTTTTGTAATATGCATAGCGCCGGGTGCCGGCATGCGCCGTCAATCGTATAATTGATTTAGGCCTATGCGTTTGAGAGCCCCGACATTGCAGCCATGCAAAAACGGAACAGTGCCGGCGGTAATAAGCAAAATGGGTTTCAACTCGCTTACAAAACCTAGATGGCACCACTTTCTTCTAGCACCAGCAGGAGAGAGAGCCTTGAATGGCACCCATCTACGGTCTCTAGCAAGCACTATCTCTATAGAGGGATGGCACATCGCAAGTTGCCGACCTCTTGCTCTAAAGTACCGCAGATGAAAGATGTGCAGGCAGAACGAGAGGAGGAAGGTGACTTACACCATGCCCAATGCCTACAATGTGCCCCTGTGCCAGTAGGGATGCCTTTTATTGTGGCACTCACTGTCAAAAGCACAAGTTTCCTTCCTCTTCCCTACCTCTTCATTTTGGATGGCTATAAGTTTCGTGTTTGTTTGTGACAGCACAGAAATACGAAAAAATAAAGTTGCTTTTTGCCCCCCCATAAAACAGTAATACTTCTATCACATTGAGTATAAAGAAAAAAAATGAGTTGATATGGACCCTGAACTACAATTTTAGTCAACTGCAGAATTGGTGGAACCTGTGATATGACAGATATAAATTTCTAAAAACAGTAAAACACACAAAAAAACAAATCACAAAAATGTCTCTAGCTCTACAATGAGTGACGAAAAGGGAGTGGGAAAAATCAAATTATGTTGCAGAAGCTGCCTTGATCGGAAATAAAACTCATCCTGGAGCCTGTGTAAGCAAATCTATCCACTGTCGGCAATGGGTTAAGACACTGGGTATGGATTGAGTCACTTTCTTCTTCTCGTTCTGCCTGCACATCCTTCATCGGCGGTACTTTAGGGCAAGAGTTTGTCAACTTAGTGTGTGCCATCGCTCTATAGAGACAGTGCTTGCTAGAGACCGTGGATGGGTGCCATTCAAGGCTCTCTCTCCTGCCAGGAAAAAGTGGTGCCATCTAGGTTTTGGATGTTAACTTAGCTCGATATTACTGTAATTACAGTAATCATGACTGCAGTTGCCATCATCATTCAATCCTTTTTCATAGCAAAATAAAATAGCACAGTGATCCAAAATCCCTGAACGTCACGTATGTCATGACACCCGTCTGCAATGGCTTAAATATATCCTGAGGAAAGTATAGATAAGACCACTCCTGCTCATCAAATTTATGCTAGCACAACATAGGCCAGTGATGCCATAGCCTCTACACTTCACATTCTAACAAAAACAAACAACTCCACCATATATATTCTGCCTTATGACACCTTAGCAAATAAGAAACCAGTTCAAGTAACACCTTGCCTAACAGATGTGTGGATGTTTAGAAGTTTGACTTTAGAGGAATGCAAAGTACAGGGGACACAGCTTCCACAGCCTCTCTCCATCCTATTCTGAATAATCTATCCTGAGGCAGATTTTCTAAAAGCTCTTAAGCCCATTTGACTTATATTTTCTGTGAAAGTAACATTGTCATTGACTAACACAATACTTTCTCTTTATTACTAATTTCATATCAACTCGATGGGTAATTAGCAGCAATTTAAAAAGCCACAAATAATAACAATATACTAAATTGTTGGTCAAAGTGCCACATACACGAATATCTAAAATGAGATTCGCGCATTAGACACCGACGTGTAAACAGTGCTCGGAAAATCATAAGGAAAAGTAGACTCAAGCCGTACAAATGGCAACAAACATTACAGACTCAGGAGAGGATCCTGAAAAAGATGAAGATATGAATCAAGAATTACAAAATCATAGAAGAAGAAAAAACAGTTTAGAAAACGGTGAAAATCCAATTTCAAGACAACCGCGTTTCGACTACTCAAAATTCCCGCCACTTGACCAAGCCAGAAGAAAAACAACAGATCGCCAACAACAAGCAGCAAGGGAACCTTTGGACATCGAAACGCAAGTATCTGATAATGAGAACGTAATATTAATACAAATGAACGATGACCAAATAACCTCAAACTTTAATAATCCCATTAAATTTACTGAAGCAATAAACCAATCTATATTCCACAAATACATCATTGAAAACTCATTGAGAGTACTAGGGATTGGGAAAGCAATAAGGTTTGAGGTTAATGACATATCAAAATTTCAACCTCTTGACGCAATTAAAACCTTGGGAAACTGGAAGGTTAATTGCAAACAACCATCCTCATGTATAAATTCTGGTTGTAAATATGGAACAATATTCCCCGTTGATACTGATATTGATCTGCAAGAGATAAAGAAAAAAATTAAAACATTATGGGGACAGGACTCAAAAATCACAGAAATAATCAGAATAAACAAAAGAAATCAAGACAAAAATAATGAAAAAAAATGGATCCCCTCAAAATCTTTAAGAATAACTTTCCAAGGGATTCTCCCTTAAAAAGTAATCATAGGACATACTTCATACTCAGTTCAGCAGTACATCTTCCCAATTCCCAAATGTTTCAAATGCTTAAGGTATGGACACGGCATACTAACATGTAAAAATAGGACCAGATGTAGTAAGTGTAGCCAATATGATCACAATTTTAAAGAATGCACAAATAACCCTTACTGTTTCTTTTGTGATGAACAACACATCCCAGCACATTTAACATGTAAAGTACACACACAGGCACAAGAAATAAACAAAAAAAACACAACACCCAATAACTACGAAGTTAAAAAACTTCTACAACAGTTAAATCCCGTCTCACAAAATAAAAAAGTGAAGCCTAACACTACAACATCAAACAACATACAGACTATTCAACCACAAAATACATTAGGAGATACACATGACATAAACAAGATAACTACTAACAACTCACAACCAACACAACAAACCATAAAACCAACATACGCTCAAACATTATCACAAGAACTAAGCATCAATCCAGGTCAAATAACCCAAAAAAATGACAAAAAGAAAAAAGAAAATAGGAAGAACAAATCAGATAATTATGAAGATTTAATTAGCCCACCTAAACAAACCCCAATCAAACAAAAACAGAAAATTAGCCAGAATCAGAATTTAGCAAATAAAAATCTGGATCAATCCCCAATTACATGGACTTTACCAACTCCATTATTGAGTGGAAAATCACAAAAAACAGCCATAGACAGTAGTGACAAAGAATTTTCATGGATTACCTTCATAAAAGAAATAACAAAAGTCTTTTCAAACATTATGAACAGATGTAAAGCCAAAACATCAATAATAACAACCATTACAGAAACTATATCAGAAATAACCCCACTTATCAAGGACTTATTAGAATATTTAAATGGATAATATAATTTTGTGGAATCCAAGATCAATATTAAACAAAAAAACAGAAATAAATTACTTGATATATAAAGAAAACCCAATACTAATCGCATTATGCGAAACATGGTTGAAAGAAAAAGATAACTTAAAAATCCAAAACTATGACATAATAAGAAAGGATAGACAAGATAAAACAGGAGGAGGGTTAGCTTTTTGTATAAACAAAAATATACAGTACAAAAATATTAACTTAAGAGACAGACTCAAAAACAAAATTGAAACACTTGGAATAAAAATCCCATATAATAACAAATGGTTGAATATTCTCTTAATATATAATCCTTGCAACAATATATCAAAACAAGACATAGAATATTATTCAAATCAACTAGATGATCCAAAACTAATAATGGGAGATTTTAATGCCCATCATCCTCTCTGGAACAAAAACCAAAATACAAAAATAACTAACAAATCGGGGCAAAACCTATTTGAATTTTTAATTTACAATAACCTAATCCTTTTAACTCCCCCAGGACAAATTACCAGAATTGACCCGAATTCAAGCAAAGAATCAACCTTAGACCTAATCATAGGTTCCCCTAATCTCAATCACCTTTCCATAATTCCTGGAATTAATCAAGGAAGCGACCACCTCCCAATAATCATAAAAGACCAAATCCAACAAAAGCAATCATTTAAGAGAGAAAAGAAATGGAACTTTACCACAGAAGGATGGTTAAAATACATAGAGGCACTCAAAAACCTAGATATAGAAAATACTAAATCAATAACAGAAATAACAAATAAATTAAAAATAATAGGATCAAACTATTTTAATTTTGACAATAGTAATTATAAGAAAAAACCCAACAAACCTTGGTGGAATGAGACCTGCCATAATATCATAAAAGAAAGAAATAAAGCTTTCAACAGATGGAGGAAAAGACCCAATATAGAAAACCAAATTAATTACAAAAGATTATTTGCTAGAAGCAAACAAATCTTAGAAGAAAAAAGAAAAGCATGGGAAAAATTTTGTAATGAACTAGATTTCAAAACTCCTCCCAAAAAAATATGGAATTTCATAAAGAAATTATCAGGTAAAGATTCCACTACTGAATACCCAATAATATATAATAATCAACCCATCACAAAAATAGATAATCAATTAAATCTGTTCAAACAAGAATTCAAAAAGATAACCAGTAAAGTTCCCCAAAAAATACTTGAAAAGAAAGATTCAAACAGACTTTTCAAATCACCTGATACAGAAGGGTTAAGAAAAATTCACTTTATATGAATTAAAAAAAATGCAATAAAAAATTCCAAGAATGGTAAAGCATATGGACCAGATGAAATTCCCTATGAGTTTTATAAAAGAGCCCCAGACAATATTTTAAAACAAATATTAAAAAACTTGAATGAACTTTGGTCCAAAGGAGAATATCCCGAAGAACTAAAAAATGTCTTAGTCAATCCAATAATAAAACCGGGAAAAAATCCAGCAGAAATTTCTTCTTATAGATTTATTAGTAGAATTTCCACAATAGGTAAACTACTAGAAAACATGATTACATATAGAATAACCTGGTGGCTAGAAACCAATGATAAACTTGACAAAGACCAAACAGGTTTTAGACCAGGAAAATCAACTATTGATGCATTACAAATCATAAATCTAATAATAACAAAAGCACTAAAAGAAAAGAAATTTATTCTAGTAGCTTGCCTCGACTTAGAGAAAGCTTTTGACTCAGCAAATCATGAAGCAATAATAAAAAAAAAAAAAAGCAGCGAAAATAGGAATAATAGGTAATCCTTTAAAACACTTTCGAACGAACCTTCATAGAGTAAACACTAGTGCTTGTGAAGTGAACTTAAAATAGTAAATGGACAACAAACTCAATCCAAACCCAGGAGAGAAACCTGGAATAGTGAAAGACATGATAATAGATCCTCAAAGCAACAGCAGACGAAGAAATAGAGAAAGCGATAGCGAAGAAAACCCAATTCCCAAA
Organism: Penaeus japonicus; assembly: GCF_977035675.1. Classification (NCBI taxonomy): domain Eukaryota; kingdom Metazoa; phylum Arthropoda; class Malacostraca; order Decapoda; family Penaeidae; genus Penaeus; species Penaeus japonicus. The sequence continues at coordinate 42,504,195 of NW_028234405.1, forward strand.
CAACCAAGAAACGACAACACCGGCAACACCGGCGCAAAACCCCGGGAAGCCAACACCGAAGAACACCCCCAGGAAAATTACCAACAAACCATGGAAGAAGAAGACACAGTAAACAGGCAAGAAAAACAAATTCAAAATGTAGTTCTCATAAGCTTAACAGATGAGTCAAACTCAGCAAATTTTAACAATCCCATCAAATTGACAAATGCCATAAATGAGTCAATATTTCAAAAATATATCATTGAAAATACTCTAAGAGTACTAGGAAGAGGAAGAGCAATTAGATTTGAAGTAAATGATATAAATAAAATCAACCAGTTAAGTGAAATAACTAAACTGGGAGAATGGGATATAAAATGCAAACAACCAGCATCAAGCAGAAATTCAGATTGCAATTATGGAACAATATTTCCAATTGAAGTAGACATAGATCCAGAGATGATAAAAAATAAGACCAGAATACTACAGGGCACAAACTCAGAAATAGTAGAGATAATCAGAATAAAAAACCCAACAAAGACAAAGAAAGTGAAACCAAGTGGATCCCCACTAGATCCTTAAGAATAACTTTCAAAGGACCACTGCCTGAAAGAATAGCTATTGGGCATACCTCCTATCAAATCTATCAATATACTTTCCCCATTCAAAAATGTTATAATTGTCTAAGATACGGTCATGGGATCATAACTTGCAAAAACAAAAAAAGATGCAGCAAATGTAGTCAGTTCAATCACAACTTCAAAGAATGTACAAACCAACCTTTTTGTTTTTACTGCCAAGAGGAACACTCACCAAACACAAACTCATGCAAAATCCACTTAAAGGCACAACGGATAAACACACAAAACACAACACCTAACAACTACAACATCAAAAAACAACTACAAGAACTAAAACCAATACAAAAACAAGACAATGCCAACTCAAACCAAAACTTGTCTTCATTCACAAAAGACCAACAACAGAACAAAACAAACACACAACCAACAAAGAACACCCACCAAACACATCCCAAACATGAACAACACACAAACAAACAAACAACAGACAACACACTGCAAACAAACAGTCAATATCCAACAGACAATACACCTCTAACAAACACCCAACATCCAACAGACAACACACCTCTAACAACCACCCAACACCCAACAGATACCACACCCTTAACATCTGCACAAACACTAAAACAAACAAAAGTGGATAGCCTAACATTAGGACAAAGAACTCCTAAAAAGCAAAAAAAACAGCATAACAATCAAAAAGAACCAGAATATTCACCAGAAAAATCAAATCAAACCAATAGGTCTGAATCAAACCCAAAAAAAACACAAGAAAAAAATCTAATTCAATTAGACGAATCACCTGTAATGTGGTCACTACCAACTCCAATAAGAAACCCAATAATACAAGAAGAAGAAGAAAAAAAGAGGAAGAATTTTCTTGGATAAATACAATTAAAGAAGTTTTCAATACAATAAAAAAGATAGTAAACAATATTAAGACTAACAGCTCAATAATTGAAATCATAACAGACGCAATAAATGATTTGACCCCAATTATAAAAACAATTATAAAATATATCTATGAATAAAATAATACACTGGAATGCAAGATCAATAATAAACAAAAAAACAGAATTAAACTACTTGATTTATAAAGAACAACCTGACCTAATAGGAATATCAGAAACATGGCTAAAAAACAAAGATACGTTCAACATCAATAATTATGAAATAATTAGAAAAGACAGAACAAACCAAGTGGGAGGAGGTCTAGCATTATGTATAAAAAGAAACTTGCAGTTCAAAAAATTAGATTTAATAGATAGACATAAAGAGAAAATAGAAACACTCGCATTAAAAATAAATTACAAAGATAAATGGTCATACATACTTTTAACATACAATCCATGCAACAATATTGAAACAAAAGAACTAGAATATTACATAGAACAATTGGGAAACCCAAAACTAATAATAGGCGATTTCAACAGTCATCACCCCCACTGGAACCCGAGGATAGATTTAAAATTAGCAAACAGAACAGGAAAAAATATTTTTGAGTTAATAAATCAAAAAAACTTAATACTATTAACCCCACCAGGCCAAACAACTAAAATAGATCCAAGAAATGGAAAGGAAACTACAATAGACCTAGTAATAGGGACGCCAAACCTAAGTCATCTAGAAATAAATTCAGGCCCAAATTTAACCAGTGATCACCTACCAATCATAATAAAAGATAACATAAAACCTATTACAAACCAAAAGAAAGAAAAGAAATGGATATTTAAAGAAGAAAGATGGAAAGATTACAAAAAAGATCTAAAAGCTAAAGATGTAACAACTATAAAGTCTATAGAAGAACTAACAGACCTTTTAAGAACTACAGGACAAACTTATTTCAAATTCAATAATGAAAATAGAATAGATAAACCAAATAAACCATGGTGGAATAACAAATGTAAAGAAATTATAAAAAAAAGAAATAAAGCATATAACAAATGGAAGAAGAAACCAAATAAGGAAAATCAAATTGAATACAAGACACTATTAGCAAAAGCTAAACAAATCATAGATAAAGAAAAAAAAGAATCCTGGGAAAAATTCTGTACCTCACTCAGCTTTACAACCCCTCCGAAAACAATATGGAATTTCATAAAAAAAATGAATGGCAGAACATCAAAAATGGACTACCCAATAATAATCAATAATCAACCCATTTCAGATCAATTAAAAAAGACTGAGATATTCAGCAAAGAATATCAAAAACTGGTTAACAATAATCCAAAAATACTCCTAACTGAAAAAGAAAGAAAAAAATTACTAGACCTTCCAGATACAAAAGGCTTAAATAACAAAATAACGATCACAGAATTAAAAACAATAATAAATAACACAAAAAATAACAAAGCATATGGGCCAGACAAAGTTCCTTACGAACTATATAAAAATGCACCAAACAATATCATGGAAACCATACTAAAGCTAATAAATCAACATTGGATCGAAGGGACATACCCAAAACAAAGTAAAAGCTCAATAGTAAACCCAATACTAAAACCAAATAAAAAAACAGAAGAACCTAACTCCTACAGGTTCATAAGCAGAATATCCTGTATTGGCAAAATATTTGAAGGGATTATCACAAGAAGATTAAACTGGTGGTTAGAAACAAACAATTTACTAGACATAGACCTGACAGGATTCAGACCAAATAGAAACACCATAGATGCCTTACACATATTAGACATACAAATAAATAAAGCATTCAAAGAAAACAAGTACATGCTAGTAGCATGTATAGACCTTGAAAAAGCATTCGACATGGTAAACCATGACGCTATAATAATAAAAATGGCAAGACTAGGAATAAGAGGAACAATACTAAAATGGATACACAATTTCCTAAATGAAAGAACTTACATAATTAAAATAGGAAACCAAAATTCAAATAAGGGTAAAATCTTAAACGGAGTTCCACAAGGCTCACCTTTAAGCCCAACTCTATTTAACATCATGATGACAGATCTAAAAATCTCAAAAGAGATAACCAAAATAATTTATGCAGACGATATAACAATATTAACACACAAAAAAAATTTAATAGAAGCAAAAAATAAACTAGAAATTGGACTAAAAAAGATAAAAGAGTGGGCTACCACTTGGCAAATGAAAATAAACTTTACGAAAAGCAAGATAATGTGTTTTACAAATAAAAAAATAGATCACATTCCAAACATTAAAATAGATAACCAAGAACTACAGTTTGTAACTAACCATGATATATTAGGAATAAAACTTGATGCCCCAAAATTAAAATGGAGAAATCACATAAACAATTTAAAAATACAATTACAAAACAGATTAGACATAATGAAAAAATTATCATCACATAAATGGGGAGCAAATAGAGAATCATTAATGAAATTTTATGAAATTTACATCAGACCAAAAATAGAATACGGAATAACAATCTACGGAACAGCCAAAATACAGGATATGAAAAAATTGGAGACCATACAAAACACAGCTATGAGACTGGCAACAGGATGCTTTAAGTCCACTCCAGTAATAGCCCTCCAAGCATTAACAAACAAACCTCCCATATCAATAAGAATAAAAGAATTAGAATGCAGACAGATGATAAAGATACTAGAAAAACCTGATAATATGCCCATAAAAAGATTAACAAAAATAGATATAGAAAAATATAACCCCATTAAAGATAAAAGAATGCTAGTACACAGAACAATAAAAACTTGCATAGAAATAAAACATAACATAAAAGTAAGCAGTATACCAAACGTCTCTCCCGTTCCACCATGGAAAGACATTTCAAGACACATAGAAAGTCAATTTATTAAGAATTTCACTAAAGATCTCCCTCAACAGATAATCTTAAATCAATTTAAAGAAATGGAAAACAAAAAATATAAAAATTATCAAAAAATATTCACAGATGGCTCCAAAATAAAAGAACCTAGCTCTACATCAGCAGCTATATATATACAAAAAAAAAATATAACAACAATCTGGAGACTACCAAAAAACATTCAAATCATAGAGGCAGAATTGTACGCAATAAAACAAGCTTTGAAATACATACAAAATAACAAACTAAAAAATGCAGTAATTTTCTCAGACTCGAAATCAGCAATGCAGAGCATATTAAATCATAAAATAAAAAACTACAAACAAATTATATATGAAATACAACAAACATTACACACATTAAACGAAGACCAAAACTTAAACACAAAAATACAATGGATACCAGCTCACAAAAACATAAAAGGTAACGAAATAGCAGATCTAGCAGCCAAAAAGGCCCATCAAATAAATGAACTCACGACCATATCCAAAGACAAAAATAATATAATAAAAGAAATAAAACAAAAAAATCAAAACAAATGGGAAGAACAACTAAAACAAGCCCTATCCGGAAAAAAACTATTTCATCAAAAACAACAGCCCACAACCATGGTCTAGAACCAAAAATAGGAAACTGGATGTATGTCTATCAAGAATCCTAACCAAACACACAAGACTAAAACAACATTTGTACAGACTCAAAATGGAAACGGATCCTGCATGCAGATGGTGCCACCAAGAAAATGAAAACATAGAACATCTAACACTCCAGTGTCCAAGATTCAACTCATACAGACTGAAACTGCTGGATGCATTAAAAGTAATCAAAATAAATAATCCTGACATATCCTTATTAATTACAGGAGCTCATCACCCACCAGCTAAGAAGTACTACATTCTAAGACACATGAAGATATTTTTACAAAGATCAAAACTGATAGACATCATATAAGCAACAAGAAAACAAGAAACTCCCAAGGAAAGCAGATCCAGGGAATATAGACATAAAAAGTCTAAAACCCTATAAAAGAAGAAAGAAGAAGAAGAATCCTTTAAAATGGATAAATAATTTTCTAACGAACAGAACTTTCCAAATATCAATAGGAGCATATAAATCTTCAAAAGAAAAAATACTAAAAGGAGTACCGCAAGGGTCACCTTTAAGTCCTGTACTTTTTAACATACTCATGTCAGACCTAGAAATACCAGAAAACACGAAAAAAGTAATTTACGCAGATGATATTACCTTAATATCAGAAAACCATGATCTAATGAAAGCCATAACAGATATCGAACAAGCAATAAAACATATAAAAGAATGGACTAATATATGGGATCTAAAAATAAATATAAAGAAAAGTAAACTTATGTGTTTCACTAATAAAAGAATAAGAAACATTCCAAAAGTAAAGATAGATAATGAAGAACTTGAATTTAGTAGCAATCATAATATACTAGGACTAAATTTTAATAGTCCAAAACTAAAATGGGGAAAACAAATTCAAAATATAAAATTAACCACTCTAAATAGACTAAGCATAATGAAAAAACTGACCTCGCTGTCATGGGGAATGAGTAGAGAAAACTTGTTAAAATTTTATAAGATATACATTAAACCAAAAATAGATTATGGGCTAATGATTTATGGTAATACAAACAATACAGAACTAAAAAAATTAGAATCAATACAAAACGAAGCTCTCAGAATAGCTACAGGTTGCTTCAAGTCAACACCGATAATAGCATTGCAAGCTATTACGAAAATGTTACCATTAAAACAAAACATAAAAGAACAAGAATACATTCAGATGCAAAAGAATTTACAGAAACAAAACAATAGTCCATTAAAACAACTAACAATAAAAATGATAAAAACATACGAACCAAACAGTACCCCCAAAAATATGATCCACAGTGCAATAGAGACATGCAAAGAACTAAAGCTATACATCACAACAAAAGTAATACCTAATATAACTCCTTTACCCCCATGGTTTGACATTCTTCAAATAACAGAAACGCATTTCATGGATAACCTGTCCAAAGAAACAACAAAAGAAATAATCTCAAAACAATTCCTAATGCTAGAGAAAAGCAAATATAAAAATCATCAAAAGATTTTTACAGATGGATCTATGCTTAAAGAAAAAAACTCAACCTCAGCAGCAATATACATAGCTGAAAAAAATATCACAACTATATGGAAATTACCAAACCATACTCAAATAATAGAAGCTGAACTATTTGCAATAAGACAAGGATTGAAATACATAATTGAAAATAAATTAACAAAAACAGTCATACTTACTGACTCTAAATCAGCTATACAATTAATAGCAAACCCAAAACCAAAGAAATACAAAGGAATCACATTTGATATACAAAACTTAATACTTACACTAACAAAACATAAAAGCATTATAAAGATACAACACATACCCGCACACAAAAACATAAAAGGAAACGAAATAGTAGATCTTGCAGCCAAAAAAGCACACATCACGTCACCCTCAAACTTAATCAAAGACATATCAAACATCAAAAAAGAAACCAAGTTAATATTTCAAAATAATTGGGAAAAACAACTGAACAGAATATTAAGTACAAAAAATTACTACATAAAAAACTCAAACTCACAACCATGGACAAGATCCAAAAATAGAAAAATAGATATATGTCTAACCAGACTAAAAACAAAACATACAAAACTAAAACAACATCTTAACAGAATAAAAATTGAAACTGATCCATTTTGCAGATGGTGCAACATCCAAGAAGAATCAGATGAACACTTATTTCTGCATTGCCCAAGGTTCAACTCAAACAGAGTTAAGTTACTAGAAGCACTGAAAAAAATCAAAATCATTAACCCGACAGTGGAACTTCTAATCACTGGAGGAAATCAACCAACAACAAAGAAATATTACATTCTCAGACATACTAAAATATTTCTCCAAAGAACAAAGATAATGAACATCACATAACCAAGAAAAAACACAGAAAAGAATCCAGGGAATATAGACTGTAGAGCAGTCTAAAACCCTATAAAAGAAGAAAGAAGAAGAAGAATATCTAAAATAATACAATATAAAAGAAAAAACACGACCTAATAAAGAGTCAACATAAACCCACAACGGCAAGAACAATATCTACAATAGACAATAC
>NW_028234405.1:42519235-42521735 GCF_977035675.1 Penaeus japonicus
GGAGGAGGATGTTAGATAAGGAACCACCGGGAAGAAGAAGGAGCAAGGCCTTGAGAAGATTCACAGATGCACTGAGAAAAAAATATGAGGGTAGCTGGCCAGACGGCAGAGGATGCAGCGGATAGAGGAAGATGGAAACAGATGATCCGCTGTGGCGACCCCTAAAATGGGAAGAGCCGAAATCGTTGTGCGAATCTAAATATATCTACAAACCGCAATTTAAACAATAGAAGAAAAAAAACAGATGCAAGGAATGCAAACTGAAAGACGGGAGGATAGAATTCTCTTACTTGGCTTGAAGATGACGCCCAAAAGATCTTCAATGGCCTTCTGAGCTTCCTTAGCTTCTTCGACCCTCCCCGCCTTCATAAGGGAGAACACGTTGACCGCATGATGGGCGCTGAAGTTGTAGCACACGTTCACGCCGCAGCTGAAGCCTTGGCTGACGGCTTCCTGAAGACGCTGGAGAGATTAAGAACGTGTCAGATCTTACAACGAATCAGAAACGACGAATAAAGGTGGTTAAAAGAGGTGTAGGAGAGTGGGTCTTCAGTAGCAGAGTGAAGCCAGAGAAACAGTCATTAACTCAAAAAGTATGACACGTATGATAGGCATTCATTTACCACTTTCCCTCGAGGACCCTCATAACCTCCACACCTCACCTTCATCTCACCTCATCAAAGCCGTTGAAGATTGTGAGTGAACCCCCGGCCACCTCCAGACACTTCTTGCCTTCGCCAGACACGTCGCCGTCGGTGAATTTGAGGCCCGACAAGGTTGGAATCCGCTCCACGCCCTTCTTCAGGAACTCACTCATGGACACTTGCGGGCGAGCGAACGAGAATTAGGGAGCCTTGTGGCCGTCTTATGTTCATGTGTGCATTTATTTACCTTCATGCACACACATGCAAGCCACACCCATACACAAGCACACACACAATCTCTCTCTTTCTTTATTTATCTCTCTATATATATCTATCTATCTATCTATCTATCTATCTATATATGTATATATATATGTATATATTTTTTTCCTATGCATTGTTAAAGTGTTACAATATACTAGCACATATTTGCTTATAATACAAGTCACTGGTTACATTAAACATTTTCCATACATTTAACATCGTCCACCACTACACTGAATGCAACATAAATACACAACACGACCATTTCTCACACATCTCTATCTCTCTCTCTCTCTCTCTCTCTCTCTCTCTCTCTCTCTCTCTCTCTCTCTCTCTCTCTCTCTCTCTCTAAAAAAAAAAAAAAAAAAAAAAAAAAAAAAATCTCTTTCTAAACCGGAACTACACAGAGGCTCACAGCTGACTTGAGTCTTCATGGGGATGTGGTAATAGAAGAGCGGCGTGTTGGGACAAGCCTTCGCCACCTCAACCATGTAGTCCACGAGTTCGTCGGCGCTGCGGGGCTTGTCGAAGATGCAGGGGAACACTGCCACTCCTGAGGCCCCTAGGGATTCCGCGTGCCTTGCCTACAGGTAGTGGGGTCGGGAGGGGTAGGGGGAGGGGGTTATTATGGAGGATCTTGGTGAGCTGGGCGGAGGGGTGGGTTTGTAGGGTAAAGAAGGTAGTGCGAGGGCGTGTGATGAAGAGGTTTTTGTTGAAGACTATCCCTCTGTGTATATGTCTGTTTGGCTGTCTATATCTCTGTTTTCTTTCTCTCTCTCTCTCTCTCTCTCTCTCTCTCTCTCTCTCTCTCTCTCTCTCTCTCTCTCTCTCTCTCCCTCCCTCTCTCTATCTCTCTCACTCTCTCTCTCTCTTTCACTCTTGCTCTTGCTCTCTCTCTCTCTCTCTCTTTCACTCTTGCTCTCTCTCTCTCTCTCACACACACACTCTCTCTCTCTCTCTCTCTCTCTCTCTCTCTATATATATATATATATATATATATATATATATATATATATATATATATATCAATCTCTTTCTGGCTTGTGTGGTAGGTATAGTGAAGCAGGGAGGGACACGTACAGGGACGGATATCTGAGCAGCTCACCAAGTCCTGGGTATCCAGTAGACATCCTGCCCCGCACTGGAGGATCACAGTGCCTACGTCCTTCTTGCAGGCCATCCAAGCCTCCGCTAACCTCTTCCTTTCAGCCACAGTCATAGACATGCCCTCGCCAGCCGTCCCGTTCACTGACATGAAGATAATAAGTTAATATGGACGTGACATTGCAGATAGTTGAGACTTCTACGGGATTCATCCTGCCTATTTTTGGCGAGTACATTTTTTTTATACAACCTTCCCAGTGAGTAGTTATAAAATATTATACAACAGTGTCTTATCTTTTGGGCTAATATCATATTTCCTGTTCAAATTTAGTCTATATTAACCATTACGTAAATGAACCATGGATATACAATTATGTAGATTGTGGATTGTTTACCAGATGACGTCACTGTGTGGAAGATTTCAAAACTCGTCTGTTACTTTAAATAGTTGAATCTATTTCTTTATTATCATTATCACGATTTCAGAT
>NW_028234405.1:42531735-42544235 GCF_977035675.1 Penaeus japonicus
GTGGTCCAGGTTGCAGTTCTCTCGCTCTCCCTCTCTCTGAAACACGAGCGAATGTCGTGCACATGTGATATATTCTGTGTAGTAATATGTGACGCCAAAGAGGTATTATGACAGAGGTGAGGGTAACTTGTGTCATCTCATCCTTTGGAGATGGAAGTAACCACATGTCTCAATAACCTTGTCTAAGTCTAATGGACCGCGCAATGTATGTCTCTACTATTTAATTATCTATAACTTATAAGAAAAAATAATGTACTGGCATTTCATGGATGTCCTACTTCCTACTTGACAGGGTAGATATATACAATCACGAAAGTCACGTATATCACATAGCAAGATCTGTAGAATAGTACTAAAACATGAGCCAATTATTTTCATTACCCAGCAACACCTTCTGTAGATATTGCCTCTTCGTACTGTCCGCATCTGTGATACTCCTATGTTCAACATCGGTCATTCAGCAAACAGGGCTACCTTCATCGTCTTCTCAAGCACTCGACGCACCTTCTACCATGACACTTCACCCAAAGATACTCCTCACCTGCTTGTTCTCAGCCTGCCCAACACCGATGAAGTCCTCACTCTCCGTCACTCCCTTCTCCCTATAAACTGCAAGCTGATCTTTCGCCAAGTGAACACTCTCCGCCGCAATCTGGTCTACTCCTTCTTTCCTTCTTTACAAAGACAGGCACCTACGCCATTCGTTGCTCCTCCTGCGACGGGCAATATTACGGAGAGACCCACCATCTGTCCCACCAAGCATGTCTCTCAGCACAAGTACACTGTATTCAGGGGACACACCAACAACGCACTCTTCTGACATCATTAAGGCATAGGTCACCGGATGAATTGGTCACCAGCTCACATTGTCTCCTTCCACTGATATCCACACCCGCAGATTTGTGGATTCCTTCCCCATTAACAGGCTACCTAATTTAAACCACAGCAGTGTTTTTTTTTTCTCCTGTGGACAATCTCCTTGTTTCTTACATTAATTAAGACTGTGCTCTTGCGCCGGTCATCTTACCCACAGACCGTCCGACTCTGCAACTTGACCTGACCTGACCTGCTTTCGTTTCTGGTTACCTGCCCATCTTGTTCCTTGTTGCTGCCTCACTTTCTTATAAAACCTCCTCCCCCTTTCCTCATCAGACCTGAAGATGTTGTCTTATCTTTCAATATACTTTGTGTCTAGTGTTTCTCCATCATTGCATCAACACAGTAGAGTATTTAGCCATTCACCTTCTGACCCCTTTGTCATGGCTGAAAACAAACAAACAAACAACAATCAGTTAGATCAATTGTTTGCCTTAATTCACTGCCATATTCCTTTAAAGTGGAGATTAAATGGAATCGGATCCTTTTGTTTTCAAACGTGGAAATATGTAACTCGTTAATCTACAACAAGAAGACCAAGATGCTACACATTACTAAAGCCAGGGAAGAGATTCGAGCATATTGCATTAAAACATTAATTATATGGCTCCTTCTCGATAAACTCTAAGGAGGTAAGAGATTCCCATATGTAGTATTCATATTAAAAAGAATATTATTCAGAGTTACCTAATCATATGCATGCATGTGTGTGTGTGTGTGTGTGTGTGTGTGTGTGTGTGTGTGTGTGTGTGTGTGTGTGTTTCAGTGTGAGTGTGTGTATACATATATATGTGCAGACGTGCGTGTACATTTACTCTTGTAGACTGTAGTGTACATGTGTGCAAGTTCTAGTGTAATGGAAGAAACAGATAAGAGATAAATTTATTTGAATTTAGTTGATATATTTCAATTCTGGGGTGAGATGTACCAATAAGAATATACTGGAAACCAGTACCCTAGTCATGTGACTGTTTCTAAGTTTGTAATAAAACTTGAATCACATTAATACTTTGGATACTGGAGTAAAAAAAAAATAGTGGTGAAAATGTAAGAAACAAAATAGTCCTTTGCATTAAAATCAAATAAAATCAATTGTATAAAAAATAGTTTTTTTAAGCAAGAGTAAGATTCTAGATTTCAAAATTCGAAATACTGAAAAAATCCCTTTTTTTCCAGTATCTAACTAAAGAAGTGTGCGGTTCATTTTTGTAATATCTCGAAAAAAAATGCTTAAGCCTTCAAAGAAGCATTCATTTTATAATTGAGCTTCACAATTTAATATATAGTGGAAGCAAATCCTTTCAGGTTTCAAATAAAGAAGTGTGTATTCTATTCTAGAGTCTCATGACTATCAAGAACTATTCATAACTCATATCATCACATTGGAATCCTGAAGTAGATTGCAGTGTTAGACTGAGAGAGGCAAGGGCTGTGGCAGGGTCCTGTGCCCACTACCACCACTGTCTCATAAACATCTGCAGATGTGCCTTATTGCGAAATGTTTTCCTATGCACCATAACTTAATTAAAATAATATGCTAAATATTTTATTATTACCAATAATTAATTTTTCATTACTGTAAAATATCCAATTTCTGCTTAACAAAATAACAAACTAGTAATATGCAATGTGGTAAATTTCTTTTAGGTATCAGTCTAATCCATTGATACTCTAATATAAAAATGGGCCAATACTGTTGATACTGATGCACCAGTACATCCCTATGCTACATCTATGAAAATGGCCTATTATGACCATCAAAGGGACAAGCACAAAGTCAAGAGAAAAAATTGTGAAACTAAATACCTAGCTAATAAGGGAGGAAATAAAACATGTTTCATTTGAGCTCTGTATCTATTAAAGCTAAAAATATATTTTTCTTCTCTGCATTACAAAATAATTACAGAATAATTGCATATCTTCTGTATCAAACAAACAGGAAGATTCATCCAGGAACTGCATTTCAAAATATACATCAATAAACCAAAGAAATAAATATAGAAATACCTAGTAGCGCATCTTCTTGATATCACAAATAATTTTTCTTATTATCATATAATTATTTATCATAACTACACAAGAATGATAACACATCCACACAATATATACATAACTATATATACACACACACATTAAAACCTATTACATCTCAATTGTACCCAATGATAAAGATTAATTTATATAACAAAAAGAAAAAAAGAAAACAAATCAGACCTTTCAAAATGTAACATTTCTTCTTGTACTCCATATTCTTCATAAATACTACAACATTTCATGTATAACATTGAAGACCCTCTTGTATAAAATGTACCACATGCCCACAGAAAGCAATGTGCCTAGTAACTTTTCCATCAATGAATGATAATAAATAGTTGTTATAATCAACATAAAGTCCCAGAGCAGGGAGATTGCCACCATAGCCAGAAATGCTATGAGGATTACTGGAGACACTAATCTAAATACTTTTTCAAGGCTCTTTGTCTCATTCCCCAGAACGGCATTTTCACTTCCTTCTGGAGCAGGAGCCCCTTGGAAATATCTACTGAGCTGAAGATAGTATAATATATCTTTGCTTTCCTCCATTAGAATCATCATACAGTAGATCAGTAGAAAGGAATGGCCGGAAATATCGAAGGAGATATACTCGTGTTTTGGCCGTTTTACGCATTCCCGTTTGGAGAAATCGAATGAAATGCCATTGTGGACACAGTAGCCAGTATATCTTTCAATGGTAGGAAAGGTAACCTGTAAAGAAAGATACCTGTATGTAACATATATTGGCATTGTGCTTAACAGGTAATTCATACCTTCAAGAGAGCTTAACCTAAGTAGATGGTAGTATGATATGTATATCTCAACTTCAAAAAAAGTGTGAATAGAAATAATAATATACAAACATCTTTCAGCTTTTCAGTAAATCATTTCAGGCATGCACAAGTTTGCATAATAATTTGCTATTTCCTTCTGAAGTTTATTGATGGACTTCATAATGAAACTAATTCACTGCAACATGTCTATACTGGGAGAAAATTGTTTTTTGGGTCAAGTGGAGCTAACACAAACTGGGAATTTTGAATATCATACTTACCATACATAACACCAGTAAAACAAATTAGTAATGGCTTCAATCAATACCTAAGATAAAGTTTCTCATATAAATTCTGTTAATTAAAGAATATGATATACATTTGACGTCTGGCAGCACTAGTTACCATGTCCAGTACAATTATTTTCCACCCACTGAATGCTATAATTAAAGTGTTAGAAAACTAAATATTAGGAGAAAAATATAACAACACTTACTGTGCACCATATGTAGAAAAAGAATGTTGTTCCAGCTAAACGTACAGCAAAATATTTCATCCTCTTGATCCAGTCTTTGTGGATTAATAGGGACACAAGATTGAAAATACCAAAAATGCTGAAAGTCCACAGCCATCCAAGTTTCACGAAAACCTGTAGAAATTTTGACACCAGTAAGAATAACATACTTGAAAATTTTATAGAGCATTTTTATTCAGCCATCGGCTTTGGCAGCTTTCAACTATTTAAGCATGAATAAAATATCCACTTTGATTGTCACAGTCCAAAGAATCAAGCTTAAGACTAATATCCTTACAAGTTATTAATAGCATATCAAAATTGCATCTCAAACAATGCCACAGCTTTACAACTTACCTGATTAAGGGTACTTTTCTTGCCTGTCAAAAGTTGAAGGTGAGGAACCGCTAGAGAATCACCCATAAAAGACATAAATAACACTAAGGCAATGTAGTAACATATCCTTAGTGTAGGAGATATGTGTAAGTAGGAGATTCCCCATGCAAAGATCCTCTCTGACAGAGGGATTGGCTTGGGTTGCTTGACCGAAGTTTGACCCGCTTCTGTAAGAGACAAGTATTTCAGTTTATGCTAAATATGTAACTATTTACTAATGCTGCGGTAGTAAAAATTTGTTCGAAAAACAACAAAAATTAAAAAGGATTTTCACTACATAAAAATAAACTTTAATACAAACAATACAAATTCAAAAGTATGAGGTCTGACTAAAATCTCAGTTTAGTTAAGGTGGGGGAAAAAACAAACAGAAAAGAACAAAACTTTGAACACTATATTAACTGTACAAAGATTAGTGTAATGTTTTCCTTCTGTAAAGTTGTTCTTTTATCTGGATGACAGGGAGATATTTATGGCTGCCATAGACCTTTAGAACAAAGCATTTTAATCCATAAAAGGAGGATGACGTGATATCCTGCCATTGCAATATTTGATGTCCTCTCATGTCCTGGACATTTTACATGTTATACATAGTTATGTTTGTATATACACATTGTAGTTACATTTATATATGAACATTTTTCTTGACTTGTCAAAAAAAAAAAAAAATAAAATAAAAAAAAAAAAGAAAGAAAGAAAGAAAGAAAGAAAGAAAAGAAAAAACAGCAACCAGAAACCTCTTTTCATCAAACTATAAAATATGGTGGGTGAAAATTGCTCTATGAGACTTACAGTGGCCTTATTCACTGCACACACAAGCTATCTTGCTGGTAGGAGAGGCATTAGGCAAATGTATGCCCTGTCGTGTGAGCTTATTTTCAACTGGGTGTCAGGAATTCCTTCCCTAAACAGCCCTTTCTATTGCTTATAGTCTCCTTAGCCTTCTTGCACTCTGACCCTTGGAGGTAGGGCTCCCTTTATGCTTATCCTTTGTGGGTTTAGTGTGCTTATTTTTACCTTTTTTTCTGAAAGGTTCTTTAACATTTAAGCTCTATACATGTCATTACCAAGTGATGACACACCTGAGATTTTTTCAGTCCTAGCTAAATTTCTCCAATGTGTGCTCTCTACATCCCTAGTCTCCTTGATAAAGTGTACTGGCATAGTTGTTGTGGGGTTCCCACAGAAAGCAGCTATTCCTGCCTATTCAACCATTTAGCCTGTAGTGGTTTTTTAAATTGCAGTACTGCTATCTTCCTTGTTTTCCGAATATGGCAGTTCATTTCCAGTACAAACTGTATTGTCTAGTAGATTGCTCTCCAACTTGTAGAGAAAGTCATAGCCTTATTTTCATTTCTCTCAAGAATGCCTTTTATACATAAAATTTCTTTTCATGCTTACCAACTTTTGTACTGGTTGTAAGTCTTGTCCTAATCTCTCTTCTCCCATGCTCCCATGATCTAATCTTGACCCAAGCCAAACACCTTCCCTCACCTGAGGCACAAACCAGAGCAGATTGCATCACTCTCCGTGGCATGCTGACCAAACATAGCTTGAGACATCCATCCAGCTGCCAACAGAATTATTAGTTAGTTTGTATCTATACTCCTTGCATTACCCCTGATCATCTGGGAAACTAAGCCTACTTAGCTGGTAGCTTTTTCCCTGGCTTGCTCATATTTTAGTTTCTTTATTGCCTGTCTCCTTTTAATCTTTTGTAATATGGATTGGTCAAAGATGTTCAATAGAACAGTCAGATTCTTGGCTGACTACATTGAGGCATTAGTCACATCACAAAGAGTGTCCACGGATAACAATCATAGCCTCAGTGTCTAATCCAACATTTTCTCCATGTCTGCTGCCAGGGATTTCTTCCTAACTGCTTCCCTGGCTACCTTCTTGAAGGGATGCCACTATAATCTTCTCCTCAGTAAATCCCTGGAGGACATATGTATTATTATTTCTAGGCATTCTTAGCTGATGATATGGGCAACATGTAATAATATTATGCAGGAGACCGGAAATAATTGTAATGTTTTCAAATCTCAATGTAGATTTTGACATTTAGATTACAAAAATAGAACATTTTTTTGTGCGCATTGATGTAAGAGTAGAATGACATGACTGCATGGTGAATTTCTGTCTCAGATCATAAGATGGCAGAGGTTAACAGCCCACATGGGTTTACTAGGCTGCAGATGCCTTTAAACTTGAAACTCAAGCTATATGTCATGACAAGAAGTAGCACTCGGCTGATTGCTAAAAGGGATGCCATGCTAGATTAATAACTACCTTCCAAGCTGATGTATTTTAAATAAGTCCTTCAGGGATGGTAGCCAACTATCTTTTGGCAGGATGGATGCTGCTTTCCTAACAGTTATGAAAGCTCTGGAAAGGCCTTTGTAGCAGACTGCCAGTTTAGCGAATTCCAGCCAAGTAGTAGCTTACTTTAGAGACCAAGTTTATATTATCACTTGCTTGGCCCTGATTGGGCCAATATAATTCCATGAAATCTTTATATAGTTACACTATCTTTTTCTCAGCAACTTCTCAACCTAAATCTGAAACTGCAAATGGGGACTAGCCAAGCCTGAAGTTCTAAAATGGTTATCTGGTACAAAATTATTTTCTAAGTTTTTATCAGGCAATTCACCAGGTCTATTTCTTTAGCGATTATCAAATATAACCATCCTGAAAGTTATAAACTACATAACTTACCAACTTCCTGAGGAGCACTGCTACGGTTACCCATCTTATTCCCCTCCCTAAAATGCCGCTGGAAGGTTGCACTGTAAAGACAGAAGAACATTACCTCCTATATCTGTGAATAATTATCTATGTAAAATGTAATACTAAGGATGATGGTAAATGTAGATGCTTAATACTGTTGTTCCAGACTGGAGGCCTAACTTTCTAGACATTCCTAGGTATTGATTTATCAAGGGAAAAAAGTTATAGCATCTTTATTCAAAAAATTAATTAGTATTTAAACAAAATATACTTGGGTTCACATTATTAGTTGAGCTTTGGTCTTTCTTGTTCTTACTCAAATCATATTACATTTACTGATTCATGTGTTTTTCTGGGTTACGGCAAACAATATATATTCAAGATTAACCCACTCACGACGGGGGCATTCTAGCCTTGAATGTCACAATGCCGGGGCTTTCGAATTCTTAGGCCTAAATCAATTAAATGGCTGGCACAATACTGTGCCACCCGGCCACTGGGCTTTTGAATGAGCGGTACAGTACTGTACCACCCGTCCAGAGAGGGTTAAGACATGTATTAGCACTTTACACATGATTAGGTAACAATTCAGTTTTAAGTATACACCTAAGATACAGACCAAAATGGCTTGTTTATGTAGATACTCTTTTCTCACTGTACGTGTAGCTTTTATTACAAGAATAACACACTGTGTAACATTTCTCTACATACTAAAAAAAAAAAAAAAAAAAAAAAAAAATATTGCACCATATATTTGCAATATTCTTGATAAAATAAACCTAGTAACATTTTTTTTTTTTCACCTTCTTGGTACTTAGCCTCATACTTTCCCAATTAGAAACAAAAAAGAAGCCCAAAAGTCCATTTCATTTCATTTAATTTCAAATACATGCACACACAACCGAAACCCTGATCAATAGCAGATAATATCAACTCTTTAAAAATAAAACAGAGGACATAAGTATAACTCAACTACCTTCCTATAAGATGAGCTGTATTACATTTTTATACCTAATCTCTAAGTTTCCTTACTGGCAAAACCCTTAAGAACTTGATTTCTATAAAGCTTAAATTCCCTTACTAATGCCATCACAAGTACCAGTAAGACTATCTTCTAGAATATCTAAGCATAATAAATACTAAAAATCCCTCCTGAGATACCTTTAACCTTTAAGTTTCCATGGTCTAAATGGAAACTACACTGTTTCTATGACCCCTACAATCCCATCTGGTGCAATGTCTCAATATCGTTGTACAGAAAAGATGTGAGAATTAATCATTTCACAATACAAATACTATAAATGACATGTCTTACTCTGATTAGTCATGAAAATGTGCCTTCTATATTTTAATTGTGAAATATTTAATTCTCATTTACATTTTTTCAACATTTGTCACAATGAACTTTGTCCATCAATATGCATGCAAGGTGCGACACAACAAGATCTGTAGAAAATAGTTTGAGAGGACAGTGGAACAAAGGATTTCCACAATATATACCATGCTAGCTCTGTCTCCCCTATAACCACTGTTAGTATGTAAGGTCAGCTATACTAAATAGAATGCAAGAAAGTTTAACGTACTGCAACAAACTAACCAACTAAAAAAACATATTATTAAAGAATACATAAACATATATGAATATCTCATCTGAATTAATATATGCAGCTACTATACATCAAGATACAATCCTATTATGAGTATCACTAATTGCTAATTATTCATATCACAAATTCAATGATTACTTTTAATGTTAAGTATCCAGTATCATTCTCAGATCTAAGAAGGTTTAAAATGAAAATATCATTACTACAGCCTAATCAAAGTGGGATGTTTCACTGGCATAATACAATCTAAGTGCTCACTAGTAAATGTTAACTTTTAACTTAACCCATTGATAACCAGAATGCAAGCTTTTATGTGTTGTCCAGTAAGGTTTTGTTTTATTATAATTATTTTTTTTCTACACACTGATGGATCCCACAAGGCGTTAGTCACCAAGGATTCAGTTATTAGGCCCAGTTGCCCTCACCTGTTTACCCCATTCTTTGGATTTCCATGAATAATAGTCATTATTACTGATATAATATCAATAATAATAGTAACACCAAGAATATTATTAGTAACAATAATAGGTCTACAAATTGAACCATTAGTGACAAACTGCTTCAGAACCAGACATGTGTCGAAAACAAAAAACAAAAAAACTAAACCATCCTGGATATCCCAATTCTTGTTGTCAATGGGTTAATACATGACTCTTGTCTGCAATCATTATCAATATAATATCAAAATGAAGACAGTGTGCTCTAGAAGTCAAGAAATGTAAATGAAATACTGCAGAGACATCTGAAAAACAAAACAAAAATTTGTCTTTGTTTTGTCCATATATATATATATATATATATATATATATATATATATATATATATATATATATATATATATACATATATATATACATATATAACTATATATATATACACATATATATACATATATATACATATATAACTATATGCATATATATATATAAATATATATATAACTATATATATACATACATATATATATATATATATATATATATATATCCATATATAACTATAACAATATATACATATATATATATGAAAGAGTTATAGTGTTTAAAATGGATCCACAGCACCTTAATAAGATGCAAGGCTTTAAAAACAAAATCTGAGGTTAAAAGATATCAAGCTGAATATTTTGTGCTAACCAAAAAGCCTAAAATCAGGTAATTAGTCAGCAAAGAATAAAAAAACATCTGAGCTGTTCACTGCTTTAAAAAATCAAGGTGTATGGCCCATGAAGTAGTTTCAAGCTGCAAATAGACTGTCAAATATGCTTGTCCTACATGGTGCTCTATCATACAATTTGAATTTCTATAGTTTCATTGAAGGTACAACCAACATGCACCATAAACGTTAGACAAGTTTGATATTTTCCTGTCATACATGTTTGATCATTTGTAGCATTGCATAATGAAATATGCTCAATTGAGTAGCTGCAGCTATGGCTAGCACACCTGACTCACAAGTATGGCAGGAGTTCACTAAACTTGTAGGCAGTTTCCTGCAGTTTGGAAAATAAGAACCTTGTAAGAGTGGTATGGAAAGATAGTTGGAAAAAATTAATGCTATGTTACATATTATATAATATCATATCATACATACATCCTACTTTATAATACTAAATCAAACAATTCTGAGAAAGTTTCAATGACTACATGTAAAATGTTTGGGATATGACAATGTACTTTAAGAAAGTTTAAACTGTCTTTCATCTATAATTGGTTTTCTTTGTTTATTTGATGTCTCTGACTGTCTCTTTGCTCATTCATGTTTGATTCTCCTTTGCACACAACCAAATGGTGTTTGGTCGATAACCATGATGTGTAGCTATAAAGGATACATAATCAAAGATCTTGTAAGACAAGCATATTTTTGTGAGTAAGTGTTATACTGTAAAAGAATCATAAGTACTTACACAGGCATTTGCTTAAAATTCATCATATCATATCTTCTTAGGAGATGTTAACTATCTATTACTTTCAATGCTGCACACACAGTCTCCATTCAAAATCAGCTCTTTTCTAAGGATCATTACTAGATCATGAAATGGCACATAATAGAATTAAACATAATTAAGTGAAGGAAGTGTAGCTAACATAGAAGAATTTCACAGTCATTATAAAAGAGTTTATGTCCTGCACATTTATCTTCATCTCACTTCACATGATAATTATGAAAGCATAATCATTTTCAAGCACATGTCAATTTCTTTGCACACAGGTTATACTATTTTTTTTTTATAATATATCTTAAAATCAAGTTTATTTGAAATGATGAAAAGGAGTAAAAATCAAGTTAACACCTTAAAGCTCCATCAGTCATCTTTCTCATACCAATAGGCGTAATCTATAGAGTATGCTCTTGAGAGAGCTTGTTGACACTTATAAAAAGAAGTTCTTTCTCTCTATACACATTTTCTTCTAGTTACCTAAACATTTATCCCCAGAAAACAAGACATATCATTATATCGATTCATCAATATGGGAAAAAAATCAAACAAGGGAAACAAACTGTTAGTTTTAAAATCATTATATGCATGAAAGCAAGTGAAAAGACAAGCGAGAGGTTGGAGAGTGAATCTCACCTGCGTCTTGGTTAGCCAGATAATAATGCCGACTCAAACCGTCTCCCACCTTGAGCCTTTTCATATCTCTCGATTCCCACAGGCTGAGAGAGAACTACTATTAAGATTTGCTAAAACAGAATTGCAGTCTTTTAGGGCTGTCACATTGGAAACATATCAATGCATTAAATCAAACTGAGGAATCGCTATTGTTTCGGGAAGGCTAGAAAGAAAAAAAAAATGGATGGAATAAAAGGAATACAAAGGTAGAGTTAGAGCGGTACTGAGGATACTAATTCTACTGGAACAAAAATCTAAAGATATTTCATTACGGTATATCATATCGTATAAAAATTCATAAAAAATCAAATTTACAAGTATGACTCATTTGACTTCTGTTAACATCAGCTGAGCTTTATTCTCATAATTATCATAATCCTGAACAAAAGACTGTACAAAATATTGTGTGCTTTCCAATATCTTTTGTAGCTGAACAAGAACAGTTAATTGGTTAAAGCCAAATAAGTGGGGAATTAAATCATAAATCAATAAAGTCTTGGGTTTGTACATTAACAATGCATATTTGTAGTCTCAATTTTTTTTTAATACACCCCCCCATACTTGAATTTTTAAAAAGGAGGGGATCATTTTTTACATATACCCACATGACCAGGCTGCTGAGAAATACGTTTTCATTTTATTCATTTTTTATTTCTTAATTCATTCATCAAATACAATAGAGTTGGCACATCCCTTTGTTTTTATTCTAGCGTAATGAGTCCTTTCTCCAATAATATGATATGTTAATGCTTACTATTTCCCTCACATCTTAGTTTTGAATATTATTAAAAAAAGAAAGAAAAAAACAAAAACATTGTGTATGTATATGTATATATATATATATATATATATATATATATATATATATATATATATATATATATATATATATATATATATATACATATATATACATATACAAACACAAATCTACTATATTTTAAATTGTGGCATTGAGC
>NW_028234405.1:42571735-42572742 GCF_977035675.1 Penaeus japonicus
TTTGGCTTCAGAAGTTTGTAGAACATTGTTGCCTATCTTGAATGCCATACAGAGGTGTACCTAATGATTTTGAATGGGGGGGGGGGTATTCTAGCCTGTAATTTGCTGGCAAACTGGAAACAAATTCCCATGTTTTACCCGAGGAGGGAATAAGTTTTCCAACAGACAGGTCATTGGGGCTTCTCATTAACAGACAAAGTGAGCACATTTCCTCTCTTATTTGCTGAATTAGGGAGGATATTGGCTGACAGAAAGAGCATTGGTAGTGTTGCATCCCTCATCTTGGTTATGCCCCTGATGCCATACATTTTTATAGTTTTGGGTGATTGATAATACCCATTTGTATTTCTTCTCTGGCAGGATGCTCTCATCTTGATATATGCAACTGCTTAACAATATGCTTATCTTGATTTTGCATATATTTCAGTGAACATGAAAAGTTTTATTTTTTTATGTGTTGCTATAATATTATCTCATTGTAAAAACATGGGAGTGTAAAACAAATCGATGCAACTGTTACAAACTTTTGTTCTGTTTGAAATTACTTTTCCTTCTATTTGTAGAATAATATATGCAGTACAGTAAATGTTAAATTATCAATAGTAGTTTTCTTATTTTATAAACCATAGATTAATTGATTTATTTTTTCTGAAATTTGAGAACAATTAACTTTACTTGTCACATGGGGTGTGTGTATTTTGGACATTACTAGTACCAGGAAGATGTTCTTATCATGCTGTCTACAAAGAGTTGGCAGTTTTATGATAGCCTTTTTGATTGAAATTTAAAAGTGGATTGTCATATGCATGAGAGTGGATTTTGTCTAAGGAAAGAAAACCATTAAAAAAATCCTGTTGCAATCTCAGCACTTCATTACTTAGTTGGTCTGCAACCCTTCATTTGTAAGCTCTGTCTACTTACCTATTTGGAAAAGAAATTGTTTATTGCAAATCACCTTCATGATTGCAGTTACTTTAAGATTAACATAATGGTGGGTTGCCTGTGCT
>NW_028234405.1:42572842-42577842 GCF_977035675.1 Penaeus japonicus
ATTGGTCCATCACTATTACCTTCCATTTTTACCATCAATTCAATCTCACTTATTCGAGAATGATAAAGGGTGAGGAAAAAGTGATATAAGAGTAAAGAAAAGGAACAATCAAAGAAAAATAATGATGCCAAAAACCAGTTCGAAATATTGAAAAAACTGGCGAAAGCAAGGAGAGAAAGTCATAGAGAAAGAGAGGGTGCGAGAGCCAAGGTCCACGCCTGTCCTAACAATAAACGCACACGTGACTTCCCTCACACTCGGTTTTTTGTGACGCTCTCCCATCTCCTTTTTTATCTCACAAGTTCTCTATAACTGGTGCTTGTTTGCATGATTAGGTGTACGGCACGTACACTTTGCTTGTGCGCACACATATCACATGCAAAGGACACAAACACCAAACTGCACAAGCACACGCACCACCCACCCACCGCATCCACACCCACACACAAACAAATATATATATATATATATATATTTTTAAAAATATTAAAATATATACATATATATATCATATATATATATATAATATATATATAATAGTGTGTGTGCGCGTGTGTGTTGTGTGTGTGTGTGTGTGTGTGTAATTATGTATGTATGTTGTAAATGTAATGCAGCATGTATGTATGTATGTATGCATGCATGCATGCATGTAATGTGTATGTATGTAAGTATTATATATATATCTATATTATGCCCATATATATCTATGCATAATAATATCACATATATATATATATATATATATATAATATATATATATATAATATATTATTTGTGTGTGTGGTGTGCTGCGCGCGCGCATGTGTGCATGGTATGTACGAATGTGTGTATATATATTATTTTTCTTATTTTTCTTCTTCCCACCACCCTTCCTCTCTCTCTTACACTCTCTCTCTCTCCTCTAGTGAGTGTGTGTGTTGTGTGGGTGTGTGCGCGTATATATATATATATATATATAAATATATATATATATATATATATAAATTATATATATATATAACACAAACAATGTATATCATATATATATATATATATATATAATATATATATATATATATATATATATAAATATATACATACATATATGATATATATCTATATATATATATAATATATATATAAATAATACATATATGATATATAAATATATATATATATAATATATTATATAAAAATATATAGTATCTGTATATATGTGGATATATAATATATAATATATGTAAGCTATTAGTATAATACTAGTATATATATATAAATAATATTATATCTATATATATATATATATATATATATATATATAAATATATATTATGTGTATGTATGTAGGTGTGTGCGTGTGTGTGTGCGTGCGTGTGTTGTGTGTGTGTGTGTGAGTGTATTGTTTTTTTCATGTGTCTACATATATAACTAATGTGCTAGTCCACGGGCAACAAATATAATTACATAAACTAGCGGTTGATGTCAGAGGCCCTGACTCAGGCGTATGAAAACATCAGTTGGCACAGAGAATAAAGGGAATATTCTGCTCATCAAACACTTGGCACAAGCTTCGTCGTTGTTTTCTTTCTCTCTCTCACTCTCGCTTACGCACTCGCTCTCGCTCGCTCTTCTATTCCAACCTGAGGACGGATTTGCCGAACTCAAGATGTTGGAACAATCGCCAGATGCATGCTTGAACAGCCCGGCAATTGATAATAGGCTATTTCTAATTGTTAGGGCAATTGTTCGAAGATAGAATGAGGATAGTCCCATGCCGACGGTGTGAGTCAGTGATAGATGATGTCTCTGCAACCCCAGAGGTGGGCAAGCTGCCAGCTCCAAATGAAATGTGGCTTCCTCATTCCGGTCGCGGTGGCGATGTATAGACTAACGTAAGGCATGGAAAGAAGCCATTCCAACCTACCACACTCACGGCATGCAGCAATGCGTCCAGTCCCTGAAGAGGAGAAGTGGTTCAGCCAAGCAAGGAGTTAGCGCCCATGCCAGTGCTGGTTGCAAGTTTAAATTCCACGTGGCTTTGACAACCGCTCAGGTGGCTCGTGACAATCGAGTGGTTCGTATATCTCACCAGCATCACCGCACGCTTCCCCGCTCTGCTCTCTCCACACGAGTGGCGCGCTTCTTTAGATGAAAGACCAGAAGAGTGACAATGAAGGTGAAAATGAAAAATTAATAGATCAGAGAGAAAGTGTGGCATGTGCCTCGTGGAGCGAAACGGCGGTTGGTCTTATACAATCAAAGCATATGAGCCAACAGCAGAAAAAAAAAAAAAAAAACATGGGGTTTCCCCCGGACTCTCGCAACAAACGAAGCTCGGAAGCATATCCGGAGAATCTCATCCGGCAAAGCGTAAGTACTGCTTACCGCTTCAATATGAATTAGAATAAAATGAAGCAGAAAATAGGATAGTTTAAAGTCTGGGTTATCGAACTGAAGTGAGATCAACGTCGTAATTTGTGCAGGAATTCTCCTCGGGTGCCTGGGCATGGGACAGTTTACATCGCTGCCTTATTCCAAGAAGAACCCGTGTCCATGTTAGCTTAAAGATGTCCATGCCATTCATTAGGTAGAAAAAGCTCAATATAACAAAGGACGTAGTAGACCGTTGAATGTGCTTGTCGTTTAGAAAATACAAAGCGAAAAACACAATGATTATTAGAATATCCGTAAGATAATTAAAGATATGAAGAAAAGTTATGTAATGTGTTTGTATGTTTGCGAGTACGTCGCATTTCAGTAGATGTTTTTTGAATCAGATTTATGACAACCAATGCAGGGAAAATAAATGTTATCACTTTCCGACAGCCTGGTTCGCGAACACTGGTTCATGGGAGAACCGTTTATTCGAGATGTTCGGAGACAAGGAGAACCGACATCAACATCAACAAGTTCTTGATGGGGAGTCTCGAAGATCTCAATAAAAAAAGGAAAATGTGTCACCAATGAACAACAAAACGCTCAAGTATGATGAATATAGTGTTCCCATATGTTGAGTTAAGTGTGTTTTCGTCACTGAATGTCTCTAAAGATGCAACATAAATCGTATATAGATTTTGAAGAAAGCGTTGCACTTTAAAAAAAAAAAAAAAAAAAAAAAAAAAATGCGCGAATGACCTTCTTGATAGGTCAAACACCATCGGGGACTGAGGCACTCTGACCAGCCGACTGGCGGAGATAGGAAAACCTTGAGGAAAGTGCAAGAGAAAGGTGACAGCTTCCCGATCTCCAGGCTACGAACGTGAATTATGAGACATTCAAGAGTGATGGAAAGGCAGGAGTAGTGAGATTAATCTATCAACCTAAATCTAATAATGCCGTTTAGATGGTAAGAGATATTTTATAATTATGATAGTATGATGAATATAATAATGATAGTTTTAATAACATTAATAATGTTGATGATTATGATTCAAAAGAAAGTGGAAATAATATTGATAACATCAATAATGTTGATGATTGGATTCAAAAGGTAATGAATAATTCATTAATTAATAACATCAATAATGTTGAATGATTAAGCTTAAAAGGATATTGATAAAAAATATTAAATAACATCAATAATGTGATGATTAAGATTCAAAGATATTGATAATAATATTAAGAACATCAATATGTTGATGATTGTTGATGATTCAAAAGATAATGATAATGATATTGATAACATTAATAATGTTGATGATTATGATTCAAAAGATATTGATAATAATATTAATAACATTAATAATGTTGATGATTATGATTCAAAAGATAATTATAATAATATTAATGATAAGAAAGGTAATTACCATTCTTCCTGCATGTCAGTCCTCAACTGCAAATTAATTGACTGATAGTCTAAAAAAAAAAAATTATTATGAAGGATGATTAAGAAGCCGTGTAAAAATAAATCGCTAAATACGTTAAAAAAAACACCAAATCAATAATAAAAATAAATAAATAAATAAAAACAAATCAAAAACACTAAATCAGTCAGTCTAAATCTCACGCACGCAAAGCGAAATCAAAGGAAATGCACGTGTTTCTCTAATTCACATGCTCACAGACCGACAGGAGATGGATAAAAAAAATAAGGATGAAAGGATGCTGACAGCGAACGCCATTAGCTTCTTTTCACAGCATCATCTCGGAAAACCTTGAGATCGTCGTGAATTTTATTGCTGCTTTTTCCATCCTCCGCCTTCGTCATCCCGGATTTCCGTGCTTCTGTCATCACATTGCGAAATCTACAACAATGCAGAGGCAACACTGACGGCAAGGTAGGATTTTGTATTTGTATGTTTTGTTTTTTGTTTTTGTTTTTAACTCGGAAAGAAAGGGATGTCGAGTTTTTTTTTTTTTTTCTTTTTTTTTTTTTTCTTTTCTCGAGAGGGTCAAAGTTGATCCGTTTACTGAAGATATCGAATCCTGGAATTTGTGTTCTTTTCCTTGGATAGTCTTTTGTTGTTTTTTTTTTCAATTAGAATACGTGTTTTGTTTATTAAGAGCTACATTTTTTTCCCTCGAAACCCTTAGAATTAGATTACCCCGGTCATGAAGTCATCGGGGAAAAAAATAATCCTCCACGGAGGTATTATCCCCCATAGATCGCCCAATTATTTTTTTTAGATCATATGAATCGTGAAAACTATCAACGTAAAAAATATCCCCTTCCAAAGGATACATTTTATCCAAAAAGATTGCCGACTTCCTTTTTTCCAAAATTCTTTGAAATAGATCACCCAAACATGGCAATAATAATTCCCCCACGGGTATATTTTCCCCCTAACAAATCACTCACTTCATTTTTTTTTTCTCTCAATATCTCCAAGATCGTGGAAGTCGTCAGGGTAATAAATAAATAATTCCCCATGGATACATTTTCCCCTAACACATCCCCCAAAGATCATTTTTTTCTCGATAACACTAGAATTAGAAAAAAAAAAACCTACCATGGAAGCCATCAACGCGAATTAATTCCCCCACAAATTCCTTTTTCCCCCACAGACCACCCTCCCATGGAA
>NW_028234405.1:42589014-42594014 GCF_977035675.1 Penaeus japonicus
AACGGTGGTTAGAATAGAAAATAGACCCTTTTACATGCCATACACCGCCTTTAACCCTTTAATAAATGTGAAAATAGCACAGCGAATATTATATATATATATATATATATATATATATATATATATATATATATATATATAGATAGATATAGATAGATAGATACTGAATAACACATGAATGAACAAATAAAACAATGAGAAGATAATACATTCCTGACATATTGAATGACATGGAACTGTGACACGTGTTTCTATATGCACAGGAATATATTCCATTACCTGAACAGGTAATGATAGGTCATGCTACTTGAATCCATAGTTCAATTACCTTTACCTACCTCTTGAATTTGACTTATAGTTATCATCCTTGAGACCAACCAGTCTGAGAAATTACGGGATCCAGACTTACTTAAAATGGTCTTATGTCTGTACGTACAGAAATAGAAACACCATTGTGAAACCTGAAACTCGTTCGGATCTCTTTAATAATGTGTTTATGGCGTACGGTGCTATGGTTGAAATTTATATGTTATTATAATTGTATTGGTCACTGTGGTATCATTTAGCAACACCGGGCATTAATGCCTGTGCAATAGATATGATCTCAGGAAATTGATACTGACAATGACAGACACTGAACTCGGAAATATATAGTTTAGATGAATTAAAAAAAAGAGATATAAAAGGTTTTCACTTATTTTTATAGATTTACATATTCCTAAGAGCTATTAACCGTAGATGTATTTAAAGACGAGGAAGGAAGTTTGTTTAGAGAAATGAAAATAATATTATTTAAAATCTAAGACGTTCTTTACCTGGGCATGGACAATTTTCTTCCATCACCGACGTATTGTTCTAACACAACAGTCATATAAGAACTACTTACCTTTAACATGCAAGTAGCCAATATACCCTACGCTAAGTTAGAGAGAGAAAAAAATCATATATGCCACCACACGACTGCCTCATCACAACTGCATCACTTCAATGATATCAAACAAAGAATCACTCCCAATAAGTAATTATAAATGACGCAATACCAAAGGTCAAAGGTCACATCACAGAAGCCGCAAATGTTCCTGTAGAAAAAGGTGGAATCAAGTAAAGTTACTGAGGCAGAATTATCTTTACAGGTGAATAATTATCGTCCAATATCTTAATTTCCATTTTTGTTTCGTCTAGATCTTGGATTTGTCAAATATTTTTTAAATTCTTTTAAGTATGTTCAGTCCATGCACCATACAATGGTGGTCTATGATGTGCAAGTCCTGTGTTCTGTTAAACTGTATTTATATACACCTTATCTAAACAGATTGATAAATCATATACTTACAATATAGTTTGACAAATTATACAGTATATGCTGCATGCAATTAGACTCACAAATTGCTGATATTATAAATAAATATTCACCAATGTCACACCCAGAGCGCAAGAGCGACACTAACTATACGCAGTAATATCGGCTTGTTTGTTAACATGAATACGTCACATAACGTAAATCTAACGTAGGCGTCGTTTTCTATGTGAATCACACGGTGCGAGAAATGCTTTTTTATTTATCTTTTCTTTTAAGACATATAGATTTATATTAGTATTTTTCATTCAAATAAGCACGTCCTAATATGCCATGTAAACTCACTTTAAGATAAAACATAACATACCCAATTATTTCACTATCTCTCCAAGTAGCAATTATTATGTGACACTGTGTGTGTGTTTGTTTGTTTGCGTGTTTCTGTATATGTATGTGTGTGTATGTGGTGTAAATCTATAAGAAATGAGTTTACCCTTACTTAGTCTCAAGAGAAAGAAACATTGTCATAGTTTCTCCTACGCTTCGTCATGATAGAAAATGGCAACATGACAAATACGTTCGGGGGTAACAAAAATAAAATGTGAAGATGGACACATTGGGGTTTTATGAAATATGCGCGCGCACACACACACACATATATATGTGTGTATACATATACGTATGTATGTATGTATATATATACATACATACATACACACACACACACACACACACACACACACACACATATATATATATATATATATATATATATATATATATATATATATATATATATATATATATATATATGACTTGCAAAACACTCTTCCGTGTTGATAAATGGCAGATAAACCCACTATACACAAAACAGATTTATTGAAAATGAGACAACAGTTTCAAGATCCATCTGGATCCCATCTTCAGGTCTGAGGAGGAAGAGAACAAGAGGGTATATAAAAGGCTAAAGGGGGAGAAACACGGTGCAAGAAGGTCAAGCGAGGACAGGAGAACGGAAACGGAGGCGGCGGCGGAACAGGGAACGGAACAGGGGCAGGTCATGTCAGGTCATAGGGTCCGGCGGTCTGTGTGAAGGGTGTCCGGGGTAAGGTAACAAGCGGAGAATGTGGGAGGATAGGAGACCATCAGCAGGAGAAAAAACACTGTTAGGGTTGAAATTCGGCAGCCTGTTGATGAGAGAAGATTCCACCAATCTGCGGGCATGGACATCAGCGGAAGGGAACAGAATGCGGGCAGCTGACCAATCTATGCGATGTCCTGTGTCCCATTGGTGGCAGAAGAGAGCGTTGTTGGTGTGTCCCCTGGAAACGGCGTACTTGTGTTGGGACACACGTTTGTTGAGACAGGCGCCAGTCTCCCCGAAGAATTGCTTCTCACAGGAGGAGCAGGGGATGGCATAGGTGCCTATCTTGGCAGACGAAGGAGGACGGGTGTGGACCACGTTGCGGCGGAGAGTGTTAACCTGGCGAAAGGTAAGCCTGCAGTTGAGAGGGTGCAGCGAGCGACGAAGAGAGTGGATTTCCTCGGTATAAGGAAGGCTGAGGACAGGCAGGTGAGAAGTCTCTCTGGGGGGAGGATCCTGGTAGAAGATACGGCGGGTGTTGGAGAGCGCGGCGTCAAGGACGAAGCGAGGGTACCCCAAGCTTGCCGAAGGATCGACGAAGAAAATCGATCTCTGCATCCAGGTGCTGTGGGTCACAAATGCGGAGAGCACGGAGAAAGAGAGAGGTGGCGACACCTCTCTTAACATGGAGAGGGTGGTAGGAGAAGAAGTGTATATACATCCCGCTGTGCATGGGTTTTCTATACACTGAAAAAGAGAGGGAGTCACCTGAGCGGTGGACTAAGGTGTCCAAGAAGGGGAACTGATCGTCTACCTCCCATTCAACCTTGAAACGAATGGACGGAGAGAGAGAATTCAGCTTATCCAGGAAGTCCGGGAAGAGAGCAGGATCATGGGGCCAGAGGGCAAAGACGTCGTCGACGTATCTCAGCCAAATAGCAGGACGAAGGGAGATGGAGGGAAGAAGCTCAGCCTCAAAGTACTCCATGAACAGGTTGGCCAAGACAGGAGAAAGGGGAGAGCCCATGGCGACACCGAAGGTCTGAGAGTAGAAACGTCCTTCGAAAGAGAAGGAGTTGGAATCCACACACAGACGGATCAGCTGAAGAAAGACGGCAGTAGGCAGTGGAAGGCGGGGGTCCTCAGGGAGAAGATTCCTCTGCAGGAAGGCAAGGACATCGTCGAGCGGGACGTTCGTGAAAAGAGATTCGACGTCCAAACTCATCATGGTTGAGGGCGTGACCCCACGAACACGGGCGATGAAGTCCTGTGAGTGGCGAAGGTGGGCGGGCGAGAAGGTGCCCAGAAGTGGAGTAAGGGACTGAGCCAGCCAGGAGGCAAGAGGGTGCGCCACAGAGCCTCGGGAGGAGATGATGGGGCGCAGGGGCACGTCAGGTTTATGGGTTTTGGGTAACCCATAGAAGTGAGGAAGGCGGGGATTTATGACCCTGAACCTTTGGTAAAGGTTCGCCTCAGGGCAACCCGACGCTAGCTGCTTTAGGCGACGATGGAAGGCGGCAGCAATTCGTTCCCGTGGGTTGCTGGTCAGGGGAGCATACGTGGCGACGTCGTCCAATAGGTCCTGGGCCTTCTGCAGGTAGGACGCTTGGTCGAGGACCACCACCGAGTTGCCTTTGTCAGAAGGCAAAATGGTGACATCCTCCCTACGTAGACTCTGCAGGGCCTCCTGGTAACGCCTGGGGATGGAAGGCTTAGGACGGAGGAGGGACTCGAGGGCCGGGATATATATGTGTGTGTGTGTGTGTGTGTGTGTGTGTGTGTGTGTGTGTGTATGTATGTATATAAACACCCTACTCATATGTATGCAATTTAAATCTGCCATAAAGTTTGGGAAGTCAACAATTTTACTAATAGATGTAGTGTATATAATTTCGGAGTAATGAATGTTGTGAATGTTGAGGAAATGAATGTTCTAAATTCTCAATAAGAATCCTAATATGTAATGAAGTAATAATTCTTCTCTAGGACTGGGATTTTTAAAGTACGCGCTAGTGGTCAGTGGGTTACATTAAAACTGTTAGCAATATAAAATGAATAAGAAACAAAAAAGAAAAAATGAAATGAAAAAAAAAAAATATTCGTAGATAAAGTAGGCAGCCAAAGACAACCCAACGATTTCCGAACAGGCCGCAAAACTAGTGATTAGGGTGCAGTACTATCCAGTTAAGGCGCGAAGGTTAAGCTTGAATCCTAGCTGGGTCGCGATGAATAAAGTTTGAAGAACGCTACTCTAAGATGCGTTATGCATTGGATCAGTCGTGGTTTTCCTCTGCACAACGCCGGACCGAAACTTTATCGTGGTCAGTCAAAAAAACCTTGTTATGGGTAGCTGGTGCTGGGCTTTTAGAACCGCTGCATAACAATAATCAGCTGAGATTGATAGTTTAGTGAAGTTTAAAACTTACATATGAGTTTGCGCTTTTTACAACCTTTGCCCTGCTCTGATTAATATACGCCAACAACCACAATATCTTGTAAATACTGTGTGAATCGTACAGTAAATATCAGTGTTGCCAACCCCTGAAAATTTCTTTGCCCTACACAGATACCAAAATGGTAAATTTTCCGAACAACGCCGCGTTACGAAATACCACAAAA
>NW_028234405.1:42599014-42601514 GCF_977035675.1 Penaeus japonicus
TCCGAAAGGCTTCGTCCATGGCCGAGGCATCGGCGTCCCTCGTGCGTCCAAGGGGTGACACCGTATCGAGCGCTGCATTGGAAGAACCAACAGAATCAGCCATTGTAACAGAGTCAGCCATTGTAACAGAATCAGCCACTGTAGCTAAAACGTTTGTATCTTTTTAAATACTAATATATTGTAACCCTTTAGGGATCCAACGCCTTACGATCTCACACAGAGATGCACTTCTATCAACTCTAATTCAACCCGTACAAATGTTGGTCTTTTTTTTCTACAAATCAAAATCTATACCATAAAAACATTACACCATTTTTCTGCCTTCTTCTCCCTATCCCTAGAGTAAATATCCGTATTTCCACCACACGCATCTCTCACTCCACAAGTCCCACGGAATATAGACACGCCTCGCAACCCACAAAGTCTCGAGGACACCCCACAACTGACCACTGGAGGAGGCGCTTTGGTCGTCCATGTGAAGGTCTGGGCCGAGTGGGAGGTAGACGCCCTCGAGGGTTCTCATGCCTCCGTCGCCCTCCATGCTTGGGTCTGTCAAAAGGGGGATTAAAATCAGCCAGGATAATTCATGGCAGATTAAGAGATAATAGGTGACAGGAAAAAAGTAATATGCACAAAGGAACATTATCAATGTGGATATGTGACGTCTTAGATGATATATATATAAGAGAAGGGAGAGAAAAAAACATTACGTAAAGGAAGTTTTATCCGTATGGAGGTGTGCTTTTCTGTCACTCAGTAAAGGGAGGTAATTATCATAATACTTTAAAAACAGAAATGGAAAACTTGGTAGGTAATAGTCAGATCCTGCTCTCAAATGTATATATATATATCCCAGAAATGTAGATTACTTTTCTAACAAAGAAAGTCATGAAATGTAAAGAAATATTTTTTTAGGAAAAAATAGTTCGAAGTTAAAAGTCTAACTGCCAGCAACCGCTCCCTTAAAATAAATCCTACAGCACATGACTTTTTCTTGTCAGCCATTTATCAAGAATGGTAGGTCCTAACTGTCAAGAATGGTAGGAACAGAACTGTCATATCTAAAATATATAAATGTTTAACACTTGGAAAAAATATGACAACTAATGACAAAAGTCTTCATGTTAGACGGTGCAATGCGGCAAAACTTTGAAACAGCGGCCATTATGCAGGAAAATACAATGTGGCCCGCCAGATAAAAAAATCTAACAATATCTAGCATAACGTGAAGCTTTACTTCGAAAAAATCCCTTCCTAAAATATATATGTACAGAGAAATGAAAAAAAAAACAGCAACAACTAGGGAAACATTCCCCCTTCATAAAAATATATAGACGATCGCAATAAACAAACGAAAATCAAGAATTATTAAAAGAGGACTAAACCCGACACAGAACAACTCGAATTCCTCTCCAACTCCAAGCAAGGTCAACCAAACCCACTGACCTCTCCTGGGTGGTCTGGGCAGCGTGAGGTCATACGGACTGAAGGCGACGGGGTTGCTGGTAGGTCGCGGGCTGACCTTGGCTCGCACACTGTTGTTGTTGCTGCAGGGGTCAGGTGTCTCCTCCCCGGCCCTCTGCTGCAATGAAGGGGGTAGAGGGTAGGGGGGGTTAGTACATCATCACCTTGAAGGGGATTTTTAAAAATCAATACTCACTGCTATTTCTTTAACAGACGAAATGAATAAGGATTGGTTTGGTACAATAATGTTTATTAGGGAAATATCGTAAATGGAACGGGGATATAATTGTTCATTCGTAAATTCATGGAAGTACTTTTAAATTGGGCGTTCTCTTCCAAATATTTGGCATCGAGTCAGACACACTCATATATTTATATATATAAATATGTATAAATATAATGCTCTCTTATTCCCTCCCTCCCCCCCTTTTCCCTCTACCTCCTCACTTCTCTCTCTTTCTCTCTTTTCCTACCCCCCCTCTCTCTCCCTCCTCTCTCTCTCTCTTTCTTTTTCCCCGCTCTCTCTCTCTCACTCTCTCTCTCTCTCTCTCTCTCTCTCTCTCTCTCTCTCTCTCTCTCTCTCCCTCTTTTCTCTCTCTTCTCTCTCTTCTCCCTCTTTCTCCTCTTCTTTCTCTCCTCTGTCTCTTTTCGTCTCTTTTCGTTTCTCTCTCTCTCTCTCACTCTCTTTCTCTCTTTCTCTCTCTCTCTCTCTCCCTCTCTTCTCTCTCTTCTCCCTCTTTCTCCTCTTCTTTCTCTCCTCTGTCTCTTTTCGTCTCTTTTCGTTTCTCTCTCTCTCTCTCTCTCTCTCTCTCTCTCTCTCTCTCTCTCTCTCTTTCTCTCTTTCTCTCTCTCTCTCTCTCTCCCTCTCTTCTCTCTCTTCTCCCTCTTTCTTCTCTTCTTTCTCTCCTCTGTCTCTTTTCGTCTCTTTTCCTTTCTCTCTCTCTCTCTCTTTCTCTTTCTCTCTTTCTCTCTTTCTCTTTTTATCTTTTTATCTTTTTCCCTCCCTCACTCCCTCACACCCTTCCACCTTTTACCC
>NW_028234405.1:42606514-42609014 GCF_977035675.1 Penaeus japonicus
AATTATTTGCTGGAATCATAAATCAGATTTATATAATAATGATAATATTGCTGATAACGATACCGATAATCATGATGATAAGAATACTGATATTGACAAATGCAATAACAATGTCTGATTATCAGGGTGATAATAATAATACAACATTACTACTAATGATGATGGTGATAATGAAATGTTTCCGTTTCTTTAATAACGTCACAATTCTTATTTTGACGATCATAACACCACCATTATCGTCACCATTAAATGACAGCCATCATCACCATCTTTCTTATTTTGATCCTATTTATTCGTGTCATGATGAAAATTGTTATTAAAATCCTTACCCTTATATTATCAATTGTAATTTTCTATATCATCAGTATTTTATAATACCATCAATATCATTATCATCACTATAATTATATCCTCCAGTATCATCAAAATATTTTTTTTTATTATAATCATCAATGTTCTTGTGATTCTTTCACTGAATCGTCTTATTTTTATCATTATTATTATCATCATTACTATCATCATTGTTATCATTGCTGTTATGATTATCATCACTATTATTATGGTTGTTGTAATGTTGTAGAAGCAGTGGTTGTGGTAGATGTAATAATAATAATAATAACAATTATAGTACCATCAGTAGTATTAGGTGTATTACGAATAATAATAATGATTGTTATCATTAGCATAATCCTCATTATCACTCTAATCATTGTAATTTTCATCAGCATATTTAGCATTCCTATTATCGCTGCATTATCCTTACTATAATTCTACTACTATCATTATTACCATTATCTCTACCATCTTCGTCATTATCATCGTAATGAAAATCACCATAATTACCATTGTTACCAATATTATCACCATTACCCTCTTTATTGCATTAGGAAAATCAATGTTATTTTATTTCTTATCACTATCACCTTTATTGTTGTCATCATTGTTATCATTATCATGGTTACTCATGGAAGTAGCAGGTGAGTGACAGCAGAAGTAATAACGTTATTATCAATAGGTGTTCGATAATGATAATGATAATAATGATTATAATACTATTGAGAATGATAATCATAATAACGATAACAACTATATTGAGAACAATAATATATCATAACAATAATGATATCATTGTTATTGTTGTAAGTTTACTTATAATTGTTATCATAATTATCGAAATGGTGATAATAATAATAGTTAGATTCATCATTATCATTACTATCATTATTATCATTGTATAAACATATCTAATATTACATTTAGTGTGATTATTATAATTTCCTTTCATTGTTGTTACTAATAATACTAGTATCATTATTATCACTATTATCATTATCATTAATATCATTATCATGATTAATAGTGTTACTGTCGTTATCATTTTTATTATCATCATTATCACAATCACAATTTAGATTTAACACTTATTATCATTAGCATTAACACAATTGTCACTGTCATCAACATCATCAGTGGTACCACTCAAATTATCTTCACCATTATCATAATTGCGACCATCACCAATACCATTAGCTCCATTATCATAATCACAATCAAAATTCACTCCCGCTGTTATCAGACTTGATAAAGATCGCAACACAATATCTACCATAATGATAACGAAGACGAGAATCCCACAGGATGATGATAATGAAAGCAACAACAATTTACAACAAAAATCCACCTCTTCCTCTTACTTTCAAAAACAAGACGCAGGGAAAAGAAAATTTTAGATATAAAATTTTGCAAAGAGGAAGAACTCTTACTTTTTCCCGATGTGTTTCTTATTAACTCATCTTGGCAAGATGGCTGTGTGTCTCCCTTGGGGCATCCAAATTCTGAAAATATGACAATTTTGACCCATTGTGTCGTAACTGCTGCCGTGTCACCAGAGAGGTTTTGCGAGAAGAGTGAGACATGCATGTATACTTAATCTAACGCGTGTTATTGCCAGTAAAACAAGGTATCTATCGGTATCTATATTCCTAAGATACGGTACACTCCATCCCTGTGTACTGTATGAAATGGGGTATAATAATAATAATAAAAAAAAAGTTTGGGTATATGTATGGTATACGTATGTCCACCATAATGTAATCAGCTGATCCCTAGTGCC
Source organism: Penaeus japonicus (assembly GCF_977035675.1). NCBI lineage: Eukaryota > Metazoa > Arthropoda > Malacostraca > Decapoda > Penaeidae > Penaeus > Penaeus japonicus. The sequence continues at coordinate 42,608,628 of NW_028234405.1, forward strand.
TATATCAAGACTATGCAAGCCTGCGGGACTGATGTGTCCATATCATCGTAAGAAATAAATATCCTTTTTTTAAATATCAATTAGGAAATAAGAGGGCGATCTATTTCAAAGTCGAGTTTGGATTCTGAAAAAACAACAACAATACACCGATTACCTTATTAGTCTGAAGATGAACTAAAATAAATCAGTTTTTTTTTCGTCTCCTTGGCCATCCATCAATACAATTTTGTAACTAATCAAACGGACAAAAGAATGAATAAATAAATAAATAGACAAATGAATAAACAAATACACGACTAAGTAAATAAGATAGATAGATAAGTAAATAAATAATATAAATAACCATAATCGAAAGAACACTACTTACCTCTTAAGTTGAAAACAAGA
>NW_028234405.1:42651514-42655190 GCF_977035675.1 Penaeus japonicus
TATAAAACCCGAAAACAACAAGAAATATGATAATATTGAGGAAAATTAATTACGTTGATAAAGTATATCAATAACCATAATAACGATATAATCCTCACGAAAAGGAAATCAGAGATGACAACAATAACAGTATTGATAATGCAATTACCAACCCTCAGATAAAAAAAACACAATTAAACACAATCTATATTGGCATGGTATCAACTAGAGATAATTATTCCTAACAGCAATCACGTTTATAAGACTTCTGCCTAATCATTTACTGCACTAATCACAAATGATTAGGGGAGGCAGATTCTAATCATCCTAAAATGCCTTGCACATTATGAGACTGGGAAGGCTGCCTCTGAATTATCTTATTTGATGATTAAAAAAAAAAGAAAAAAAATGGCCTTGTGGCGCTATTCCCCTCACGCTGCAGAAAGTATTTTGGTACTCTGTATAAACAAGTAAATTAGAACAATGATTGCATGTGAAAAACATTATAGAATGAGTCTTAATCTTTAGAGCTTATTGGTGTATGATGTACTTTCAAACACGCACAATGACAAGATAACAAAACACACTTTAAATAATATAGGCATACATAAATCTACATACACAAAATCACAAAAACACCCCCATTATAACTAACTCTTTGACGCCCAAATATGTACCCACTCATAAATAAAAAAAAGTATTTCCAAAATCAACCATTAACAACTGGCAACGCCTAACCTGGTATATACTTTTTTTCATCAAATTCCATATGTTATATCAAACTTGGGATATAACCCTAGGGTACGTGGTACTGAATTTACCCTCTGTTAGTGTTAAACGCCCAAGTCTTTGAAAGGAGGCAGACTAATGAAATGGGGCACAATACTACCCTAGAGTTTTCTTAATGTTACTCGTAAACATTTTTGACGGCCCTGCTTTTATTGAAGATACTTGCCCATAAAATCTAAACTGCCAAAGACTTTAATAATCTCTCGTAGAAGATACAATAAAAACTCGAGATCATTGTTTTTCGGAACAAAAGAGGCATAAAAGGATAGTATTAAAGCAATGTGTCATTTAAAAAGAGTTGGGGCAAGAAAAAGACCGAGGGAGGGAGGGAGGGAGGAAGGGAGGGAGGGAGGAAGGGAAATGGTTAGAATGAGAAAGCGAGAGGAGAGAGAGAGAGAGACGTGGGGAGGTGATAGAGAGGGAGAAAGCGAGAGAATGAGAGAGGGAGAGAGGAAGTGAGGGAGAGAGGGGGAAAGGGAGAGTGGGAGAAAGGAGGAGAAGGGAAGATAGAGAGGGAAAGATGAAAAGAGGGAACAAAAGAGAGAGGGAAAGATGAAGCAAGAGAGAGAGAGAGAGAGAGAGAGAGAGAGAGAGAGAGAGAGAGAGAGAGAGAGAGAGAGAGAGAGAGAGAGAGAGAGAGAGAGAGAGAGAGAGGGAGGGAGAAGAGAGAGCGAGAAATAAAAGCGTTTCTGTACTGAAATTGCTATTGAAGATGAACTTCTTGAATAAGTGAGGTATTACCCTATTTACCTCTCTTTCTCTCTCTCTCTATCTCCCCTTCTCTTTGCATCTCTCATTAGAATAAGTTATACATACATAATACACACGAAATAAACCAAATCTACAAAACGCAACACACACCCTCTCTTCTAAATACAACATATAATCAATTCCTTCTCGTGAATTCGCTTTATACACCCATACACACGATTTTAAAGAGACAAACGTTAACTCTCTCTCTCTATCAATTTCTCTCTCTCTCTCTCTCTATCATTCTCTCTCTCTCTTTATCTATCTTTATTTCTCTTTCTCTTTCTCTTTCCCTTTCCCTCTCCCTCCCCTCCCCTTCTCTCCCCTTTCCATTCCCCCTCTCCTTCTCCCTCTCCCACATCCCCTCTCCTTCTCCCACCCTCCCTCCCCCTCCCTCTCTCTCCCTTCTTCTCTCTCCAAACGCATGCATTTTCCCCGACGCATCAATTACAAGTCACGGACCCCAAAAAATACGAATGGAACTGTTCTGTCTGAAGAGTCATCGCAATTCACAAGCCTGTATCACTTAGCAGTAAACACTTGTAATGGTCTCTGCTTATCGCCTGAGTTACGAACGAGCAAACGTATGTAGAATAGGAGAGAAGTGTTTTGGGGGGGGAGGGGAGGGGGTAGGGTGCGAAAATAGGTTGGGGTAAATTAGTGAGGAAGAGAAGAGAAGAGAAGAGAAGAGAAGAGAAGAGAGGAGAAGAGATGAGAAGAGAAGAGATGAGAAGAGAAGAGATGAGAAGAGATGAGAAGAGAAGAGAAGAGAAGGGAAGGAAGAGAGAGAGATAGAGAGAGAGAGAGAGAGAGAGAGAGAGAGAGAGAGAGAGAGAGAGAGAGAAGAGAGGAGATATATATAGAGAAAGAGAGAATATACGTAAAGTGACAAGAAAGTGACTTTGCATTAGCCTGAATCAACAGAAAAAATACTTTATCTAAGCATCTAATAAAAAAAAGAAAAATCCACCAAAAAAAATAAAAAAAAGACATCAGAAGGAAATCATTATAACGAAAAAAAAATCCAAAAAAGTGAAAGAAGGAAGTAAGACTTTCTTCTACTTCTTCCTGTGAGAACATTAAAGAGAGAAAGATCCGGGGTGGAACGAGGCGGGAACGTCCGTAGAGTTACTCCGACTTGTTTACTGGCGTGTTTGTGGCGCGAACTGTAGACTCGTGACCTTAGCTGACCTGGACGTTCACCTTACTCCTGGAGGAAGGTTGACTTTTTCTTCTCTTTGTATTTTTTTTCTGTTAGGTGTCTATAAGCTTATCCTTATTTCTGTCATTATTGGTATCATTATTATTACTATTATCTTCCTTATTGATGTTTTCGTTATTGTCGTCACTCTTAGCATTAGCACTGATGTCCTTTTTACTGCTATTTCATTATCAGTGTCATTTCATTGTTCTCTTCTGATTGTTAGTTTCATTATAATTATCATTATGACAATTATTATCATTACTGACACTGTTTCTATCCTTAACTAATATAATTATTCTCATTGTTATCATCATTAAAATTTTGATAATATATAATCATATATGTTCTATCTTCATCGTTATCTATATTACCATTGTAATCATTACTATAATTATTATCATTTTCATAAAAAAACTATCATTATTATTCATCATTATCATCACCATTACCATTAACATTATAGATATCATGATTATGATAATCGTTATTCTTGCTGTTATTGTAATCATTAACAATATCATTATCATTATCTGATACTGAATCGATGATAAATAATAATAACCATCATAAAAATGATAACAATAAAAATTAGATAGTCATGATAATGGTGATGATTGTTGATAATGACAATTATTTCTACCGTCGAGATACAGCCATTAACGCCCCCTTCCCCCCCCTCCCCCCTAAAAAAATCACAGTCGTCTCACAGTTATTGCCCCTAAAAGTAACTTCACGTGATTTCTCTCTTTATAATTACGACTGCCGTCACCAATAGTCCATTTGGTCGCCACTCCCATTTAATGCCACTATAAATGTCGACCATTTTGTCTGCCGGGCTCGCGTGCACCCGGCCTTCATCGAGTGACCTTAAACCTTAAAATTTCCTTCGCTAAAATAATCATATGTATTTTCTTATATTTTTTAAAAATTCTTTTGTTAACTTTTCCCCCACAC
>NW_028234405.1:42657790-42660290 GCF_977035675.1 Penaeus japonicus
AGAGAGAGAGAGAGGAGAGGAGAGAAGGAGAGGAGAGAGATACGTACGAGAGAGAGAGAGAGAGAGAGGGGAGATTGGGAGGGGGAGGGGCAGGGGCAGGGAGGAAGAGGGAGGGGGAGAGGCAAGAGTGGGAGAAGGAGGAGAGGGAGGAAATAGAGATAGAGATAGATAGATAGAGAGGGAGAGGGAGAGAGAGAGAGAGAGAAAGAGAGAGAGAGAGAGAGAGAGAGAGAGAGAGAGAGAGAGAGAGAGAGAGAGAGAGAGAGAGCGAACAAGCGAAAGGAAAGTTGAAAAGCACTGATGGGAATCCAAGCTTTAAGCCTTATCAAAACAGGTTCCGGATATGATTGCACATTTGCATGATATATGTTCGTCAGGATGCATAAAAAAGAGCAATTGCAGATGGTATTCATTGCATTTCCGTGCCAACCCTTCTATATATCACCCTCGAAGCTATGGGTTGGCAACATCCGCTCTCCCCGTGTACAGAGACAGCACTTTTTTATCATCTCAGATTTAATGGAATTCCTAGAGATTCTTCTGCCTCTGAAATTATTTAGGAAATGCAAATGCTGACTTTTTTTTTTTTTTTTTTTTTTTGAGAGGACGGAGTAGTATTCATCTTTTTTTGTTTTGTTTGTTTGTTTTATGAATAGGAGAGGTTCATTATGTTGATGTGTAATATGTGTATATGCATTGATTTTTAAAAATGTTTGGGACTCGTAGTGTGGGTGGGGTTGTGTGTGTGTGTGTGTGTGTGTGTGTGTGTGTGTGTGTGTGTGTGTGTGTGTGTGTGTGTGTGTGTGTGTGTGTGTGTGTGTGTGTGTGTGTGAGTGCGTGTGTGAGTGTGAGTGTGAGTGTGAGTCGGAGTGTGAGTGTGAGTGTGAGTGAGTGTGAGTGAGTGTGAGTGTCAGTATGAGTGCGAATGTGAGTGTGAGTGTGAGTGTGAGTGTGAATGTGAGTTTGAGTATGTGTGGGTGTGTTTGTAAGTGTATATTTGTACAGTAGAAATGTGTTTTTATCGAACACTAAGATTAACAGTTAATATCAAGTTGATATACACGTCAAAAGTAATTTTGTGAATCCTTAACTATCGCGAACAATCAAACAGGAAATATTTTTAAACATAGTTCCAATTTCGAAATTATATAACATCGAACTAACGGCTTCCCGGGCACTGTCTCACACAACCAACATAACCAATAGCCTGCCGTACTAAAACACGCACACATACATACACACACACACAGACACACACATACACTGCCCCCCCCAAAAAAAAAAAAAAAAATAATAAAAATAAATAAATGAAAAATAATAATAATAAAATAATAATAATAACAATAAATAATAATAACAAATAAATAAATAAAATAATAATAATAACAATAATAATAAATAAATAAATAAAATAATAATAATAATAATAAAACACCCTCCTACCCCCCTGGATCCCAACCACATACACCCCCACGCCTTAAAACACCCCACTCCCCCCACACCCACCTCCCCGCCCCCCTCCACCCCATAATCCCCCAACACAACGCCCAATACACACCAACAACCCAAACGGCCACACTCGCTCACACAGGACACGTAAAATAGGGGACCCCATAACTCCTCCATCCCTCGTCCCCACCCACCCTTCCCCCCCTTCCCTCCTCCCCCCAAAACACACTTCCTTCTCCCTTCCTTTCCCCTCTCCCCCCCCTTCCCTCCTCCCCCCAACACACACTTCCTTCTCCCTTCCTTTCCCCTCTCCCTATCTATCTACAAACCTCTCCCCCTCTCTATCTACATACCCTTACCCCCCTCTATCTACATATCCCTCCCCCCCCTCTATCTACATACCCTTCCCCCTCTCTATCTACATACCCTTACCCCCCTCTATCTACATAACCCTCCCCCCCTCTATCTACATACCCCTCCCCCTCTCTATCTACATTCCCTACCCCCTCTCTATCTACATACCCCTCCCCCACCCTCTATCTACATACCCCTCCCCCTCTCTATCTACATATCCCTCCCCCACTCTCTATCTACATACCCCTCCCCCACCCTCTATCTACATACCTCTCCCCCACCCTCTATCTACAAACCCCTCCCCCTCTCTACCTACATACCCCTTCCCCCCTCTATCTACATACCCCTCCCAATACCCCCCCCCCCTCCCCTCATTCGTCTCCAGGATAGCGGCTCCGTCGATGGGCCAGGTCGCCTCGGGAGAATTATGATGAATATTTGGGTCTCTTTGCTGTGTCCTCTTCTTTTTCCATTTCTCTTCTCTTCTTTTCGTGTTTTTTTTTTCTCTATTTTTCTTTTCTCTTTTTATTATTGATCTCTTTTTTCTTCTTTATTTGTAGAAATCTATTGTTTGTATGTCTGTTTGTTCGTTTATTTGTCTTTCGTCTCTCCTTCTTCCTCTTTTTTGTCTTCTTTTTTTCTCTCTCTTTCTCATTCGTTCAGTCAAGTCGTCTGTTTATTTGTCTTCTGTTTTTTT
>NW_028234405.1:42665290-42672790 GCF_977035675.1 Penaeus japonicus
GAGAGAGAGAGTCTTTGGTTGGGGGGAATACATTCTTTAGGAATCATTGTCTTTACAAGCATCTACAGCACACGCATCATGTACTTCATTTGTTCGGGCTTAAGGGATCCTCCGGATATTGCAAGTGACTGGATTTTCATGGAGAAACCTTTGCGAAAAGAGACAACTACAACGACCACGGAAATAACACGACGAGAGGAGGCCATTGCAAATACTGAGTGCATCGGCTGTTTTCGAGAGGCGTGTCTCTTTACTTTTTTTTTTCTTTTTTTTTTTACTTTTTTTGAGAGTGAGAGGGAGGGAGGGAGGGAGAATGAAAGAGAAAGAGAGAATGAATGAGAAAGAAAGAGAAAGGAAGAGAGAAAGAAAGGGAGAGTAAGAGTATACGTGTGAGTGGGTGTTAGTCTTAGTGAGTGAGAGAGAGAGAGAGAGAGAGAGAGAGAGAGAGAGAGAGAGAGAGAGAGAGAGAGAGAGAGAGAGAGAGAGAGAGAGAGAGTGTGTGTGTGTGTGTGTGTGTGTGAGAGAGAGAGAGAGAGAGAGTGAGTGTGTGTGTGTGTGTATGTGTTTTGTGAATACGAGATTATGTGTACGCGCGAGCAACCGTGCACACGTATCCGACATGAGCCTCGTTCCCAAGATTTCCAATTAAGAGACAAGAAAACCTTTGATTGCGTTTTCGTTGGATTATTTTGCAGCAGGATATCTTGGAGTTACGGAGAGCAGGTGAGGGGAAGGGGGGCGAGGGAGGGAGAGGGAGAGGGAGAGGGGCGAGGGAGGGAGAGAAAGGGGGAAAGGGGAGGGAGGGGAAAGGAGAGAGAGGGGGAAATGGGATGGGGAAGGGGGAGATTGGAAGAGAGAGTGAGAGAGAGTTAGTGAGAGTGAGAGTGAGAGTGAGAGTGAGTGAGTGAGTGTGTGTGTGTGTGTGAGAGAATGAAGACCCCCCTCAAAAAAAAAGAAAAAGAAAAAAAAAAAGGGAGTCTAACCAACATGAGAAATAATTAAAATGACTCACAACGCACACATGTTCATGCACTATCTCCCTCCCTCACCCCACATGCAGGGCCCAAATGCACTGCAAGGTTATGGAGCGAAAATTGCCAAGCACGACAACACCCGCAGTGACAACAAAAGCCTGGTAAAATTGCATCCACCGCCATTACAATGTCCTTGCTCGGTAAAACGCAGTAACGTGTAAGTATGTCTATAAACAAATTCTCAACCTCCTCTTATCGCTTTTGTTTCGAGGATGAAAACAACAACAGCAATCCACTTAACTTAACTTCCTTAATTAAATAAAGTTGTTTGTCTTCGCACCGGCGATGTCTACCTCTAATTAAGGTTAGTACATGTGGGAAAGGCCGGCTGCCGGTCACGTGATCGCTGTCTGTTAAAAAAACCTTCCTTATGCAGAGTTCGAAGGGATGGGTTTGGGTTTCCGAACACGCTTTTTGTATTTCTTCTGTTGTTTTTTTCTTATTGTTTTGTTTAATCACCGTGGTTTGAATTGTCTATATTTCTTTATTTGTTGATGTATTTTTATGTTTAATCGTATTTATGGCCACGTTTTTGTTGTTGTTGTTGTTTTACTGATATTCCACATTACTTTATAATACGTGTCTTTTCTTCTCCTAGTGTTCAATCACGTTCATTCTCATATTGTATTTCATTTCTCAATATATAAAACCCGACCATATTCAGCCAGATTAAAGCCCTTTTCCCGAACTAAAAAGTTAAGCCCATACACGCAGATTCTACCCTAGCCAAACACCGACTACTTAAACGACGCCCCCCGAAACACCACACCATCGACCCCTACTTCCCCCCCCACACACGAGTGACGAGTAGGGGTGCGTTCCTAATCCTTTTCCCCCACCCTCCCATTCCGCCACCCACTCCTCATCCCCGACCTCATCATCACCCCTTACCTCACCCCCACCCCACCCCCACCCCTAAGAGACCCCCAATCACGCTCCAGAAGTGCAATTAAGACGACGCCATCTTGCGGAGACAAAAGAAACCTCCTCCCCCCCGCGATGCAACTTGCAACATCTCCCAAGGTGAGGCCGGGTTTATGTCGAGAGGGGAAAGAACTGGTGAAGGAAATGCGAAATCTTAGGATGAGTCTAGAGTAGTCCGAAGAAAGATTCAGAAAGGGAGGGAGGAAAGGGGGAGGGAAAGGGAGATAGGGGTGAGGAAAGGGGGGAGGGAAAGGGAGATAGGGGGTGAGGAACGAGAGGGAGATGATACATGTAGTAAGAGAGAAGAGGGGGGAGGGGAAAAATGGAGGGAGAGGGAGAGGGAGAGGAAGAGAGAAAGAGGGCGGGGGAGGGGGAGGGGTAAAGAGAGAGAGAGCGAGAGCGAGAAAGGGAGACGCAGTTAGAAATAAAGACAGTGATAGAGAAAAAAAAGAAAAAAAAAGAAAAAAAAAAAGAGAGACAGAGATATAGCGAAAGAGGACGGAAAAAGAGACAAAGGTGATCCAACGCTTTAAAACAGCCGCAAACAGAAAGAGCACTTTACACACATCCCCAATAACAGTCATCCCAATTCACTATCCATCATATTTTTTTTTCTTATTACTATTAAGAGAAACTTATCAAATTACTCATAAATTTAAAAACATACTACACAAAATCCACTCACGGACAAAAGTGTGCTTACAACTGACTCACTGTTCGCACTATTGTGTTTACTTATAATTTCGATACTCCCCAAAACGACCGTCATCATAACAGGGGCTTCGGACTCATAACCCATTATCCCATTTGTTATTACAGAACAAGCTATCTAACCACCAATCAGAACACTGATTTCATTCCCCTTATTTCTACTCCCTCCCTCCTCCCTCCTCCCCCCTCCCCCCTCCCTTTCCCTTGCGAGTGATTTCAAATCTCTCATTAATTTTTATGTTAAGGATCTAGAGACAAAGAGAGAGAGAGAGCGAAGAGAAAGGGGGGAAAGCGAGCGAGCGAGCGAGCGAGCAAGAGAGAGAGAGAGCGAGATAGAGAGCGGGAGAGAGAGCGAGAGAGAGAGAGAGAGAGAGTGAGAGTGAGTGGAGAGAGAGGAGAGGAGAGAGAGAGAGTGGAGAGAGGAGAGAGGAAAGAGGAGAGAGAGAGAGGGAGGGAGGGAGAGAGAGAGAGAGAGAGAGAGAGAGAGAGAGAGAGAGAGAGAGAGAGAGAGAGAGTGGAGAGTGAGAGAGTGGAGAGTGAGAGAGAGTGAGTGGAGAGAGAGGAGAGGAGAGGAGAGAGAGAGTGGAAAGAGGAAAGAGGAGAGAGAGAGAGAGAGAGAGAGGGAGAGAGAGAGAGAGAGAGAGAGAGAGGGAGAGGGAGAGGGAGAGAGAGAGAGAGAGAGAGAGAGAGAGAGAGATGGAGAGAGAGAGAGGGAGGGGGGTAGGGAGAGAGAGAGAGAGAGAGAGAGAGAGAGAGTGAGAGAGAGATGAGAGAGAGAGAGAGGGAGCAAAGATAGAGGAGAGGAGGAGAGAGAGAGGGAGAGGGAGAGAGAGAGAGTGGAGAGAGGAGAGAGGAGAGAGAGGAAGAGGAGAGAGAGAGAGAGAGGGAGAGAGAGAGAGAGAGAGAGAGAGAGTGGAGAGAGAGGAGGCCCCCCCCAAGACGGAGAGAGAGAGAGAGAGAGAGAGAGAGTGGAGAGAGGAGAGAAAGGAGAGAGAGAGGGAGAGAGAGAGAGAGAGAAGAGAGAGATGAACTAACGAGAGGGAGAGAGAGAGAGAGTGTGGTGGTCAGAGGGAGAGGAGAGAGAGAGAGAGGAGAGAGAGTGAGTGGAGATATGAGGTGAGGAGAGGAGAAGAGAGAGAGAGAGCGAGAGATGAGAGGAGAGAGAGAGAGAGTGGAAGGAGAGTGGTGAGGAGAGAGGGTAGGAGAGAGAGAGAGAGAGAGAGAGAGAGCGAGTGTGGTGAGAGGAGGAGAGGGAAAGAGGAGAGAGAGAGAGAGGGAGGGAGAGAGAGAGAGAGAGGAAAGAGCGAGAGGAGAGAGAGAGGAGAGAGGTGAGAGAGAGAGGAGGAGAGTGAGGAGGAAAGAGAGTGCGGAGAGAGGGAGAGAGGAGAGAGGGGAAGAGAGAGAGGAGAGGAGAAGAGAGAGAGAGAGGGAGAGAAAGGAGAGAGAGAGAGAGAGAAGGAGAGAAGGAGAGATGAGAGAGAGAGAAGGAGAGATGAGAGAGAGATGAGAGAGATGAGAGATGAGAGAGAGAGAGAGAGAGAGAGAGAGAGAGAGAGAGATATATATATATATATATATATATATATATATATATATATATATATATATATATATATATAAATAAACAAGAGAGAAAAACATATATTTACCCCATCCCCCTCACCTAGCGCTATCTAGCACACGAAGGGAGGAAAGGGGGAAAGGGGGAAGGGGGAGGGAAGGAAGAGGAAGAGGAATGGGCAAGGGAGAGGGGAAAGGGTGATTGGCCTCACCATGCGAAAGGGAGGAAATTGGAATCCTATTGTTTCTCTTTTTACCCAATTCTCCTTTATTTGGGAATGTTCTTTTTATGGCTACGGAGGGATATACCGGAGAAGGACAGAAATGGCGATAGAGGGGAAGAGCGAGAGAGAGAGCGAGAGAGAGGAGAGAGAGGAGAGAGAGAGAGAGAGAGAGAGAGAGAGAGAGAGAGAGAGAGAGAGAGAGAGAGAGAGAGAGAGAGAGAGAGAGAGAGAGAGAGATGAGTGGAGAGCGGTTGAGAGAGAGAGGAGAGTTGAGGAGAGAGATGAGCGGAGAGAGAGAGAAGAGGGGAGAGAGAGATGAGCGGAGAGAGAGAGATGAGCGGAGAGAGAGAGGAGCGGAGAGAGAGGAGAGCGGGGAGAGAGTGAGAGAAGAGAGAGAGAGAGGAGAGAGGAGAGAGACTGAGAGAGAGAGAGAGGAGAGAGAGAGAGGAGTGAGGAGAGAGAGAAGAGGTCTCGAGGAAGGAGAGAGAGAGAGGAGAGAGAGAGAGAGGAGAGAGAGGAGAGAGAGAGAGAGAGAGAGAGAGAGAGAGAGAGAGAGAGACAGACAGACAGACAGACAACGAATACCCGGACAGATCAAACCTTACCACATATACAATTCGCAAAAAAAAAAAAAAAAAAAAAAAAAAAAATGAAAATGTGAAATCAACAATGACAATATTTGCATCTGTGAACGGTAAGGGGAAAGTAACAACAAGACCTCTGACAATATTCCGTTCATTACAGCGAAACAAGTAATTACGCCAGAAACAACACTGTTATTGAGAGGGAGGTAATTGCATAACAGGGAGAGCTGCCAATCGAACGAACTAAGTTGTTCATAAATCGTATCTCAGTTCACAAACATAATATCATTCTTATTCCTGTGTTTTCGTGAATCAATTTAGCGTACGCGTGTATTAGCTTTGTTTGGTTAGAACCCTTTAGAGCCCCCCCCCCCCCAATCAACATCCCCATGTAATATGTAGATTGTGCAAGACATCAAGTGCCATTCAGTTAAATTTATTCTGCACAGGATATATTTCATGCCGGAAAAGCGAGCAGATTTGTCAAGGTACACAATAATTTGCGAAAACGAAGACATGAATGCAGGTAATCGAACAAAGCAAACAGCCGTTGCTCACTGACCTGCCACACACAAAGGCCTTCTGAACGGAAACTTGCTCGTGTTTTATAAACATTGGCATTTTCAGAGACGCAAAATCATCCCAGATGCAACGTTCCACAAAACAAAAACAAAAAAATTACAAAACCCACCTCAAAAATAGCAAAAAAAAACTCAAATAAAAACACACTTCAGGCTCGGTACTCGGCCCCGCTTTGCTCCGATGATCAACACAACAAACAGAACTTCGCTCTTGGCCCGACATTAGCTGCCGCAGCGCCGTCGGTCGAAATCATAAATCTTCGAGCGCAAACTGTGCTTCCAACACGCACGACGAATTCTGAGATATGTGAAGGTATTTGGCACAAAGTTTCGCTCTCGCAGGTCGCCACAAGGGAGCGCAATGCCCGCCGAGAACCGCTATGAATGTCAGGTTCGAGCAGAACAGCTACGAGAAACGACGGCGGCCGCTGATGAACTTCGGGTCGGGTGTTCTCGAGTTGGGAGGTGGAATGAATGTTTGTCTTTCTCTGCTTTTCTATTTTGTTTTTCCTTTTTCCCTTATTTGTTTCTGTTTCTTTCTCACTCACTTTTTTCTGTCAGCCCCCCCCCCCCTCTCTCTCTCTCTCTCTCTCTCTCTCTCTCTCTCTCTATATATATATATATATATATATATATATATATATATATATATATATATATATCTTTCACACACTTTCTTTCGGTCTCTCTCTCTCTCTCTCAAAAAAAGAAAAAAAAAAAAAAGTCGCTTAACAGAAGGAACGAATATTTTCACAGGATATACCCAAACTTCCATCGGCACCGGCAGATAAAACCGAAAGTTACGCCCCCCCCCCCATCCCCCCACCGAATATTTTCCAATTTTGGTGAATCCAGTAAAAAAAAAGAAAAGAGAGAGAGAGAGAAAAAAAGGAAAGAGCCAAAACCGAAGATAAATACATTTCAAGTTGATGTATACCTTTATAGAATGTTCTCTAGCCGCTCGCGCCAAAGGAGATTAATTAGAACCTCAAAGTCGGAACGTATATTTTGAGAGGAAATTTCGGCATAGACCCTGAGGGGAAAACTTCCTTCTTGGATCCTTTTCCCTTTCAAACCAAGGATGTTTGTGGAAGATACACCAAGAGTTTACCCAATGCAGAGATCCAACGTCGGTTCGGTGTGGGGTGTGTGGTAGTTTAGAACTGGGGAAAGTAAGAGAAAACGTAAATGCGTGGAAGAGTCTTTTTTATAGGACTACATGGGTGGGGGTGGGAGGAAGGGAGGGAGAGAGAGAGAGAGAGAGAGAGAGAGAGAGAGAGAGAGAGAGAGAGAGAGAGAGAGAGAGAGAGAGAGAGAGAGAGAGAGAGAGAGAGAGAGAGAGAGAGAGAGAGATAGACAGAAAAAGAGAAAAAAAACAACAACAGAGAGACAGAAAAAAGAGAGAAAAACCGAAACAGAGAGAGAGTGACACAGACATAACAAACAGCGAGAGAACCAAAGGAAAAAAAAATAGATAGAGAAGAAAAAATAAATAAAACAAAACAAAAACAAAACTACAACAATCCCTCAAAAGTCAGAGTTCTTCCTCAGTCGAGCATTGGCACATCAAATCCGCGGTTCCGTTCCAACGTCTTGAAGGAGAGGTGGTTTAGTCTCGCACACCTTGACGAACACGCACGTGGCCGGTCGATAGCTTCTCTCCCCTCTGCTTGACAAAGGCAGAAGGGAGCAAATATAGCAGGCACGGGACGAGGAAGAAAGATTTTAAAAGGGAGGGAAGGCGGAAGGAGAAGGAGGAGGAAGAGGAGAGCGTGGAGAAAAAGAGGAAGAAGAGAAATAGGTGAAGGAAGAGTGGGTAGATAGAATGGGATAAGAAGAGGAATGGGAAATGAGGTATGAGTGAGAGAGCGAGAGCGAGGGT
>NW_028234405.1:42685290-42690290 GCF_977035675.1 Penaeus japonicus
GAATTTTCGGGAAAGCAGAGCAATAGCTTCGCATACAGTATATTGCATCATAGTGTAAAGATGCATTGTGCAGAGATCTCAATATACACATTACTAGAAACGCTCCTCTGTATATCTGTGTCCCTCCCTCTCTCTTTGTAAGAGAGGGAGAGTGGGAGGGAGGGAGAGGGATGGAGGATGGGAGAGAGAGAGGGGTGGAGAGGAAGAAAAGGTGAGAGGGAGAGAGAGTATGAGGGAGAGGGAGAGAAAGAGAAAGAATAAGAGAGTGAGAGAGAGAGAGAGACAGAGAGAGAGAGAGAGAGAGAGAGAGAGAGAGAGAGAGAGAGAGAGAGAGAGAGAGAGAGAGAGAGAGAGAGAAAGAGAAAGAAAGAGAGAGAAAAAAAGAGAGAAAGAGAGAGAAAGACAAAGACAAAGAAAGAAAGAGAGAGAAAGCAAGAAAGAAAGAGAACATACATCATCATAAAAGAGAAATCATTCATCAACAGAGAGGATGATATCGGTACATTATATATGTATGAACAAATATGTATGCAGATGCACCACTCAACATGTGCTGGTCCTCTGTGAATCAAAGGCAGAGAATCCCGGTTAGCCAAGCGCGTCGAGTGCCTGGGGTACTGTTCTCTTGCACGCAATACACACACACACACACGTACATACATGCACACATACATACATACATACATACGTATACACACACGCAAATATATGTGTCTGTGTGTGTGGGGGGGGCGGAGGGTTGGTGTATTTGTGTGTGTGTGTGTGTGTGTGTGTGTGTGTGTGTGTGTGTGTGTGTGTGTGTGTGTGTGTGTGTGTGTGTGTGTGTGGGAAAGAGAGAAAGAGTTAGTGTATGAATTTACTTTCTCTACTATCTGTAAAAAGCATATAACATTTATTTTAAACCATTAACCCATCACAAGGAAGCTTCTTTTGTCGTCTGTGTCATGTCCTATTCACAGACATTACCATTCTTCATCCACCTCTCTCTCTCTCTCTCTCTCTTTCTTTGTCTCTCTCTCTATTTTCCCTTTTTCAACTCTACTTTTCCCTCTACTCTGTCTCCCTCTCCCTTTTCATCTCCCTATCCCCTTCCTCTTCATCTTCCTTTCTCTTTTCATCTTCTTTCTCTCCCTTTCCATCTCCTCTTCCTTTGCTCATTACGTTCTCCTTTGCCTCTCCCTCTCCCTCTCCCTCTCCTCTCTGCGTCCCTTCTCCCTCTCCCTCTCCCCTCCGTTATCCCCTCCCCTTCTCCTCTTCCCCTCTTCCCCTCTCTCCTTCGGGACCCATAGCCTTCTCCTTTGAACCTGTCCCGAGTTTTTTTTTTCCAAAATAACCTTGGTTGACTTTCCGTCTCTAATCTTCTACAATCCCCTATCGTGACTTTGGCGATTCCGAACGGTAATGATAGTTCAGTTAAGTTAATTCTATATTAATAAATGTTAAGGTAGTGATTGTTTAGTTAGTAGCTTAAGGCAATGGTTGTTCAGTTAGTCTTAAGGTAATGAAATGTTCAGTCAAAGTTGAGATAATAATTGTTCAGTTAATGTTAAGGTAATGATTGTTAAGTTGATATTCAGTTAAGTAAAGTTAACGTTAAGATAATCCTTGTTTAAATATTGTTAAGGCAGGCCTAATGACTGTTAAGTTTGTTTATACTATCACGGTCTTTTAAAGTAATGATTCAGCCATTTTTTTTTTATCAATATTTACGATCAACGCTATTTCCACAGTCATCTAAATCATTGTTGCAAATAGATATCCCTTTTTATTGCACCCTTACCATTAGTCGTCAGTCATTTCAATTTAAAGTTCCCGATTTATATTCGGGACAAAGACAATATAAATCTTCGCCAAGACCTTTTCTTTGCTGAATGGAGCTCCTCATTCTTATCTCGGTCTACCATACCCCTTTCCCCTCTTCTCCTCCCTCTCTCCCTCCCTTCCCCCTTTTCTCTTTTCTGCCTCCCTCCTTTTCCCTTTCTTTCCTCCTTCCCTTTTCCCCACCTCCTCCCTTTTCCCTCCTCATTCCTACCCTTTTCTTTCTTCCCTCCCCTTTCCTTCCTCCCCTCCCTTTTCCCTTTCTTTTCTCCTTCTCTTTTCCTCCCTCCTCCTTCCCACCACTTTCCCTCCTTCCCTTTCTATCCTCCCTCCACTCCCATTCCCCTCCTCCCCCTCCTCCTCCACGTATACGTAACTCCGCATCGGCCAAGATTTATGGCAGTGTCCGAAACCTCAGCAACAACGTCGCCAGGATTTTATTATCGCCTGCGGGACTCTGGCTTCGGCGACATTTTTTTTTTTTTTTTTTTTTTTTACCTGCGAATACTTTTCCGGTGTCTTTCTTTTCTTGGCTTCTTTGGTCTTCGTATTTTGATTGTGATTTTTTTTTTACTGTTTTACTTTTTTTCTTTTTTTAATCTTTTTTTTAATATTTTTTGGAGTTTTGTTGTCTGTATCGCGCTGTGGTATCTCTTACCACAATTGATAATGCCAATGATAATATTGATGAAGAGGATAATGATGATAACAAGAGTAGTAATGCTGAAAATAATTATAATTATTATCACTATCAAAACAACAAAAACAGCATTATTAAGAACAATAATGATATTAATGACAAGAATGACAATGATAATGTTATCGTATTGCTAACCATACAAAAAAATCAAGATTGAAAAAAAAAAAAAACAATGAAGATGATATTACTATATAAAAATAACAGTAACAGTGCCAGTAACACTAACAACGGCAACAACAGTAACAATAATAATAATAACAAATGGTAGGTGGTTTTGGTGGTAGCAGCAGCAGCAGCAGCAGTAGTAGTAATAGTAGCAGCAGTAGTAGTAGTAGCAGTAGTAGTAGTAGCAGTAGTAGTAGTAGTAGTAGTAGCAGTAGTAGTAGTAGTAGTAGTAGTAGTAGTAGTAGTAGTAGTAGTAGTAGTAGTAGTAAAAGTAGTAGACGTATTAAAAGCAGCAGCAGTAGTAGTAGTAGTAGTAGTAGTAGCAGTAGTAACAGTAGTAGTAGTAGTAGTAGTAGTAGTAGTAGTAGTAGTAGTAGTAGCAGTAGCAGCAGTAGTAGTAGATGATGTAGTAGTAATAGTAAAAGTAGTAGACGTATTAAAAGCAGCAGCAGTAGTAGTAGTAGTAGTAGTAGTAGTAGTAGTAGTAGTAGTAGCAGTAGTAATAGTAATAGTAAAAGTAGTAGGCATATTAGAAGCAGAAGTTACTGTAGTAGCAGAGTAGAAGTAATAAAAATAGTAGAAGTAGTAGTAGTACTAGTAGCAGTAGCAGCAGTAGTAGTAGATGATGTAGTAGTAATAGTAAAAGTAGTAGACGTATTAAAAGCAGCAGCAGCAGTAGTAGTAGTAGTAGTAGTAGTAGTAGTAGTAGTAGTAGCAGTAGTAATAGTAATAGTAAAAGTAGTAGGCATATTAGAAGCAGAAGTTACTGTAGTAGCAGAGTAGAAGTAATAAAAATAGTAGAAGTAGTACTAGTAACAGGAGCAATAGCAATAATAATAATAAGAAGAAGAAGAATCGCAATAACAATAACGGTTATGATAACGGCAGTGGAATCGGTGATGTAATGACAATGTGAATACTGTTAATAACATCATCAATTACAACAATTCTTCCGATCATGATTACCATCGCCGTCATAGTCATGTTGGTGGAAATACTATCATTACCACTATTACTATTATTATTACTACTACTACTGATAATAAGAGTAATCGTAGCCACAATAATAATATCACTGCTGCTTTTAATAGGGATAATAATAATAACGATATGATGATGGTGGTGGTGATAATGATAATAATAATGATGATGATGATGATGATGATGGTGGTGGTGATGATAGTGGTGACGATGATGGTGGTGGTGGTGATGATGGTGGCGATGGTGATGATGATGGTGACTGACTAATTTTGATCGTGATGGTGATGATAAAAATAAAGATGAAGATGACAATAATAATAAAATATACGAACAATGATAACAAATGTGATAATTCTAACAATTAGAAGAATAGCAATAATAACAATAGCAACAACAATAATAACAATATAATAACATCAACAATAACATTCCCAAAAGAAACAGTTCTTACTGATTAATAACAGCAAACATTTACAATAACAAATAATGATAATTCCTAGATAATTCCTGCTTTCAACTTCAAGCAACATTCGCTTTTATTTCCAACTTGTTTCCATGCACAGCCAATGTTAAATAGCGCTGTTCTGTAAATTGCATTTGCAACTTTTCTGCAACTGGCAAAATAAATCCATGTTATCTAAAACATTTCATATCGCTAGTGTTTTATAGCAAATAAATCGAGTACGCCCTTTGATTTTAGATTTAGATAGATTACCTTGCATAGATCAACTGCATCAGCCAAGTCTCTTTATAAATGTATACAACATTTTTGGTTTAAAAAACAAACAAACAAACAAAAACACGTAAAATCATTTATTCAAACAGTGACACGAAACGCCTCTACGATTTGTGAGCACCATATCCCCGCATTTACTCTGACGTAGAGCACCATAAAATAGCCTTCTACGTGTCCAATATTATACGTTCAGGTCTACAGTTAGCATTACAGGCGAGGAAACTAAATAAATAGACGAAGTTCCCCCTCTTGGCAACACGGAAAGGGTCTTCTGTGATTGGTATATTTCCCTCTGCCATATGTTTTATCAATGATACACACCTACCATTCCCCTATCCCCTACTCCTAGAGGTTATAAAAAAGGTGGTGATTGTCCATAAAAGGAATTAATCTGGCCGTATCATTGTTAAATGGGCCCCAACGGCGATAAAACCAAGGATGCTGAAAACCACACTGACCGGAGACTAAGAGGGGGGGAAAAACGCATCGTAATTGTGTTATGGTATGGATGTCTGGAAAGCGTTTTTTTTTCTTCTTCTTCTTTTCTTTCTTTCCTTTATTTTTGAGATGGGGATGAGTGTTTTGGGTATCTTCCGAGAG
>NW_028234405.1:42714758-42724758 GCF_977035675.1 Penaeus japonicus
GTGTGTGTGTGTGTGTGTGTGAGAGAGAGAGTGAGTGTGTGTGTGTGTGTGAGTGAGTAAGTGAGTGAGTGAGTGTGTGTGTGTGTGTGTGTGTGTGTGTTTGTTTGTTTGTTTGTTTGTTTACATACAAACGGTTGTACATCGTCTATCTACAAACCATCCATGATAAAAAAGCTATATCATAAGAATGAAACTCGTTTTTACGACCCAAAGACCCATTCAAGAAACAGAATCGCCTAATGAATGATTTCTGATTGTAAATAGACACGTGATTTGTTATTCTGATTCGTGACTGAAAGACCAAATCCATATAAACGAACAGAAAGATTATGATGGTTTTAGTAGCGACTTGCTAATCTAGAAGCGCTAATTCTGTATGATTTTTTTTTTCTTTGATATCCCAAATGATTTACAAAGTTTATAAAACCTTTTTTTCTTTAATTCAGGAGGTTAAGCCGCATTTTATTGGAATAGCGAGAGAGTGAGTGTGAGTGTGTGGGGGGGGGGGGGGGGGGCACAGCATCGGCCAGCCAGCGGGGGGGGCAGAGGGGGGCCAGCGGCCAGCCAAGACAGGGGGCCCAGCAGAGAGCAGCAGCAGGGGGGGGGGGCAGGGGCAGACGGAGAGAGAGGGGCTGAGGGGCGAGGGCTGGGGGAGAGGGGCGAGGCGAGAGAGATAGAGAGAGAGAGAGAGAGAGAGAGCGAGAGAGAGAGAGGGGAGGGGGGAGGGGGAATAAACAGAAAGAGAGAGAGAGAGACAGAAAGAGATAGAGAAATAAACCAAAGACGGAGAGACAACCCTCCCTCCTCCCCCAACTCCCCCTCCCCCCCCCCTTACGCAACTGCCTCGGGCTACGAAATCCACCATCAAGTCTAGCAGGAACAGACAGTGAATGGAGAGGAAAGGAAAAAGGAAATAGCGCAGAAAAGACGAAGAGAAAGGGGACGAGAAGGAGAAAAGAAAAAGCTTCAGTGAAGGAAGGAAGGAAAGAAGGACACGAACGCCATCCGTTTCCATCAGCTGTATGGAATTAGGCTTATCTATACATACATATACGTATCTATGTGTGTGTCTGTGTGTGTGTGTGTGTGTGTGTGTCTGTGTGTGTGTGTGTGTGTCTGTGTGTGTGTGTGTGTGTGTGTGTGTGTGTGTCTGTGTGTGTGTGTGTGTGTCTGTGTGTGTGTGTGTCTGTGTGTGTGTGTGTGTGTCTGTGTGTGTGTGTGTCTGTGTGTGTGTGTGTGTGTGTCTGTGTGTGTGTGTCTGTGTGTGTGTGTGTGTGTGTGTGTGTGTGTCTCTGTGTGTGTGTGTGTCTGTGTGTGTGTGTGTCTGTGTGTGTGTGTGTGTGTGTGTGTGTATGTCTGTGTCTGTGTGTGTGTTGGTGTGTGTGTCTGTGTGTGTGTGTGTGTGTCTGTGCGTGTGTGTATGTGTGTGTTCAGACATGTGTGAAACAAATATAAGATACTTTGAAATTCAGAGTGCGCTAAAATATTCACACTCGTCCAGCTACGGAATCAACAGCACATTGAGAACAAGCATAAACAATTGGATGAGTTCAAGCATTGCTATATTTTCCTCAAGCAGTTGAACACAATGATGCATTATTCAAGCAATGCTATATTCCTCAAACAGTGGAAAGTAAACATTGTATTTAAGCAAGCATTAAAAGCAAAGCTATAACTCCTTCAAGCAACAGTGAAAAACAATTTTAATTGATTTATCCTCGTATCCAAAAGCAACAGACAGACTAGACTTACTACACTGTAGGAAAACGCAGCATTTTGTTCGTGCAAGCTTTAAAATGTCTACCTGAATTTACACAGCACGCATTTCATACACAGCATTTCAGACAGCATGAGACAAAGGCTCAAGAGAGACAAGGAAACAATATTATATAGGAGAGGTTTTGCAATTTCTGTTCTGAGCAAGTGACAGGTCGATCGAATCTAAAAATCTAATTTCACGCATTGTTTCCTTTCGCCAGGAGTGTTATTCTGTAGATGACTAATTAGGAATACCATTCACGCAACCAGCGACGCAATTGATAAAATCTAATTAAAGAAAAATATGATAATGAAGTGAAAACATATTCCCGACATTATCCCTCATAGAAATTAGTCACAGACCGCCATTATCACAGAGGGAAAGTCGGGTACAAACCATTTTCTTCGTCGAGGGTCCGTGGTCAGTGATCTTCGGTTCGTGCGACCCATTAAATTTCCTCTCCCTTGCCGGGTACCTTCGTCCGCCCTCCCGCCCTTCCGCCCTCCCGCCCTTCCGCCCTTCCGCCCGTCGACCCGTCCACCGGCTGGTCACCGCAGGCACAGGCTGGTGAAATCGATAGCGAATTTATACTACAGTGACAGACAAACACACACACGGAGACATGCACGCGCTCCCACACGAAACCTCACCTACAGGTACATATAAACAGGCACTCAGAGATGATACAAAATCAAGCGCATTCATATTGTACGCACGCCCATAATCATGCACGTACGTGTACACAGACGCATCAAGTCAAGTGTTTGCCTCACATACGAAAGAAGCAACACCTCAAAAAACTAAGCCATCCTGCAGGTAGATGTCGCATGGTGTACACCCATTTTTTTTTTTTTCCTCCGCTTTCCTCTATTTCTTGCGAGGAATAGACCGAATCTCTTGATAGCGACAGTGTTGCTACGAATACCGATAAACAAAAGCGAGTCACGTCATAACCACAAAGGAATTTCTGCAACCAGAGACGGGCAATGCAGCTCGCGTTCGCAGCCCAAACGATCGGGCGTGAGTGCTAATGCTGGTGCAATGAGCGACCATGCATGCGCCAGCAGGATAATGAACACCAGCTGCCAACTTCTCCACTTTAAGAAGATGAATTATTCAGATGGTTTGAGGCTGTCGCGGCGGAGGGAGAGAGACTCGAGGATGAAAAAAATTTGCAACAATTATCCTTTCTTGTTGCTTTGGACGGCGCCTCCCAAAGGCCTTCGGTGCCGCAACGAATTCAAAGATGGCTTCTCTGTATTTGTTTGTCATCGGCTGTCTTTGTTTATCTGCCACGTTGTCTGTGTCTTTGTTTCCGGTCCGGTTTTGTTTCTGCGCATTTATGTCTACTCCTCTGTTGTTTGTAGTTCTGTCTTTGTGTCTGTTTCGTTTCTTGTATTTGTGATATATTAGTCTGTTTGCACTGCAATTAGCCTTTATCCATTGCTTCTTTGTGTCTGTTTTCTTTGTTCCCGAATGTCCGTTGTCCGTCCTTCCAATCTCTTTGTTCTTCCTCCCTGTGTCTGTCTCATTTCTTATTTTTGTGATGTAGTCTTCTTTTGCTGGGTTTGGCTTCTGTTTATCTGTGGACTTTCCTTGTTCACAATTTGATTATGTTTATTTGTGTCTGTCTCTTTCTTGGCTGGCTTCTGTCTCCTTTCTTTTGTTTTTATGTGCTCGTTTGTTTGTACTGTGTTTGGACTTTGTTGTTCTTCTTATTTGTGGATTGAATTGTTTTCAGTCTGTTTCTCTCTTTATCTCTCTCTCTCTCTCTCTCTCTATCTCTCTTTCTTTCTCTCTTTCTCTCTCTGCCCCCCCCCCTCTCTCTCTCTCTCACACACACACACACACACACACACACACACACACACACACACATACACACACACACACACACCATAACCATAAATCATTAAAGATAAAAGGATGAAAGAGTTAACCCAACTGAGCATTACACTTTGGTAAGGATCAGTGTATTTTCCAGAATGGGACGAAACTCTTTAAAATTGCATAATCTCATGGAAATCTCCTTGATATGCTTTGCTCTCATGAATTATGATTCGCTGGGTGACTAACGATGAAACAGAAGAAGAAACGCTAGTGTGGAATATTGTGTTAGATCTTAAGGACTTAATGAGTCTGATACAGTTGAAATGGGTATCCCAATTTAGACCATTATACGCCTCTGAAAGTTGGAGGAAGATCTATTACGTATTCATGTATGCAATATACAGAAAAGCTCACCTAAAGCTCACTAATATATCTCCGCGGCACGGACGAACGACCACTTACATCACATCTACCCTGTGAATATTTTGGCGATGGGCTGTCTCAAAGGATGATCCTGAAAAGTTTCATTTAAAGCTGTTTTGATGTTGTTTTCCAAAGAGGAGAATTTTGGGTGGCTATGAGTTGTTGTTTTTGAAAACATTGCCACGCTGGTTAGAACTGAGTTGAGTGCGTGTGTATCTATGTTGATGTATTTTCACGCTTTGTATAATGGTTTATTGTGTTGTGAAAGTGACATATACTCAAAAAACACATAGAGCTTATAGTTCCAGTATATTCTGTTCGACTAAAATGTTTTCTGTGTATATCTGTCAAGAGTACATTTTGTTAAGTTGAAATACCTATTCTTATATACCATATCTCGCCATGAACCTTGATCTAACACTGTTTACATCCAATAGCGAGAATAGCACATGGCCGTATCGTATAGGCAATCAATACCTCAACCGGAAACCTTTATTTCTACAGCGATTAAAACGTAATGACAAACCAAATGTCACATCTATTCTCGTACCATAAGCATAGCAATTGACATTACTCGTTGCATTCAGCCTTCGACATTCACTCGTTCCACCGGGTTCTTCACCAAGACAAGACTTGATGAAATACAGAACAGCTGCTGAGCCTTTGCCGACGAGACCAAACTCGGATCGAAGGTTCTGGATGGAAGCTTTTACCAGACAATTTCCCGCCGAGGATTTTGAGCATTTCTGTCCACATTTAGAGTCTCTTTTCGGTCTCTTGGTTGGCGACGGTCGAGGCGAGGTGAGGTACTTGAACGTTTGGTGTTGCAGACTTGGTTTTCATTGCGTTTTTATTATGTTTAAAGTTTATTCTTGGTCGGTAAAGGTTTTTCTCCCTGCGCATTTATTTTTTATTTATTTATTTATTTATTTTAATAATAAGGATGTAATTTTTTTTAGGCTATTGTGTTAACTATGTAGACCTATCGTGTTTATCATCACTGGCCTCGTCATCTTTATCATGCACACAATTCTTCATTAATTTTTTATTTATCTTTTTGATTAATGTAAGTCTACCCTGTCGATCATGATTACTTTATATTTACTGTTATTTTTATATTCCCTCATATACCTATCTTTTCTATATCCTTTTTGTTTACCTATTTTCTTCTTTTTTTTTTACCTATCAAGTACTGGGGAAATTTGATTGATGAACCTCATAGAGCATACATGAAAAAATAAAGGTATTTTCTCAGTCAGTGACATCGATAATGATGCTATGAATTTTTATAGCCGACTTTCACGTCTCAATTCCCATGAAATCAAAACTTTATATATATGTGTATATATATATATATATATATATATATATATATATATATATATATATATATATTTATATATATATATATATAATTTATTCATATGAATATATTTATGTGTTTGTGTGTGTGTGTGTGTTTGTTTGTGTGTGTGTGTGTAAATATTAGCATGTATATATAAGTTCTACAGGAAAATGTATAAGTGTCGTACAGTATTTTGAAGTTTGCTGAATGCAAATACCCAACTGATGGTAACCGGTTTTGCGAACGATCGTTGGACTCGTGTTAACATCGCTTTAGTTTTGAAATGCTTGCAGAACATCGCTGTCTCTTTCCCTCTCCCTCTCCCTCTCCCTCTCCCACTCTCTCTTCTCCCCCTTCCCTCTCCTTCTCCCTCTTCCTTTCTCTCTCTTTCTTTCTCTCTCTCTCTCTCTCTCTCTCTCTCTCTCTCTCTCTCTCTCTCTCTCTCCCCTCCCCCTCTCTCTCTTTTCTTGCACTCCTCCTCCTCGTCATCTCTTCCCCTCCACCTCCGTCTATCTTCTCTCTCCTTCTTCATAACGATCTCCCTCGTCGACTCTCTTCTCTCTCCGTCTCTCCTCGATCTCTCCCTCCTCTCTCTCCTCACTCCTCTCTCTCTCTCTCTCTCTCTCTCTTATCTTCCTCTCTCCTCTCCTTCTTTTTCTCCCTCTCCCTCTCCCTCTCCCCGACATCTCCTTCTAACTATTCTTTCTATCTATCTATAATCTAAAAATTCTACTACCTCTCCCCCCCCAAAACCTCTATTCTATAAACCCCACCTTCTAAATAAAAATCTATATCTATATTCCTACTAACTATCTACTAAACCACTAATCAATCTCCTTCTATCAAAACCTAAAAACTTCTTAACATTCTATTCTATCTATAATAAAACTCCTCTATAACACTAATCTTCCTAAACCCCCCCCCACCCCCCCCCAAACCCACACACTAAACTTCTATATAACATTCAAAACCAATTCTAACCCTAACCCTATATCTATTCTATCTAACCTACCCCGACATCTCCTTCTACTTCTACCCCTTAAGTCTATCTAAAAATCTACCCACAACCCCCCTGGCCCCCCCCCCCACCCCCCCCCTTCTTCTCCGTCTTTCTCCTTCTATAAAAAACCCTTAACTACCCAATAAATTCTAAATAAATAACCCCCCCTAAAAATACCATAAAATCACACTAGCTAACTACTCTTCTTCTAAACTTAAACTAAATACTAATCTTAAACCTGCTAATGCTAATTCTATCTATCTACCCCATAACTTTCTTCTAATCTCCTTCACCAAATCTAATCTACTACCCCAACATCGCCTTCTAAGCTACTACCCTATCTATACCCTCCGTCTAAAACCATCTAACTTCTAAAAAATTCTAAAACCCCCCCCCCCCGGTGTCGTCCTCTAACCCCCCCCCCCCCCTCCCCCCCCCCCCTAAACTCCCAACCCCCAACCCCCCCCCCCCCCCCCCCCCCCTCTCTCTCTCTCTCTCTTCCTCTTCCTCTCCCTTTTCGTCCCCCCTCCCTCTCTCTCTCACGCTCTCTTTCTGTCAATATATCTATCCTATCCCTATATATCCATCTTTGTCTCTCTCTCCTCCCCTTTTCTCCCACTCCCTCTCCCCTTTGCCTCTGTCTCTTTCTCTCACCTCCCCTTCCTCCTTCCTTTCTCTCTCATTCCATTGTTCTGTTATTCTATATCTTTCGTAATAATAGTAATAATAGAGCTTGTCTTACCTATTATATAAGATGCCTGTTATCTAATGACGTGATCTGTAACATCATTTATTCTTATCTGTTATGCAATCCTCTTAACAGGAATACGAGGTATAATTTTTTTTTTTTTTTTTTTTTTTTTTTTTTTTTTTTTTTTTTTTTTTTTTTTTTTTTAGTACTGGAGGAAAGTATAATTTTCTCGTGTGGCAGAATGTGAGGCTATTTTATTTTATTTTATATTTGTTTTTCTTTTTCTTTTATCATCGTTATTGCTGTCATTGGTGTTACTATTGTCACTATTGTCGTTGTTATTGTTACTTTTGTTATTATTATTATTATCATCATTGTTATTACTATTATTATTATCATTATTACTTATAATATCGAAATATCGTAAGTATTATCATCACTAGTACTATTATCATCACCATAATTGCTATCATAGTACTATCATTATCATCACCACTATCATTAAGTATTCATCACCCTTCCTTATCGTTGCTAAATCAAACTTGCAACGGACACTCATCACCATCATCCCCCGACCACCACCATTACCACCACCATCACCACCATCACCATGGTCGCTACCTCGCCCTAATGGGTGTGCTAATAGCGATGGTCGTGCAATATTGACATCTCGATTTGTTGCAACCGAGGTCCTGGCGTTTCCATCTCGCTTTCAACTGTTATCTTTTAGCCTCCTGACTGGCTTCGCTTTGTCTTCGTTATCGGCGTTATTTCGCTTTCCTCCTTCTTCTTGGTTATTTTTGGTTATTCTTCTTGTCTGTCTGTGGTTATTTTTGGTTATTCTTCTTGTCTGTCTGTGGTTATTTTGGGTTATTCTTCTTGTCTGTCTGTGGTTATTTTGGGTTATTCTTCTTGTCTGTCTGTGGTTATTTTGGGTTATTCTTCTTGTCTGTCTGTGGTTATTTTTGGTTATTCTTCTTGTCTGTCTGTGGTTATTTTTGGTTATTCTTCTCGTCTGTCTGTGGTTATTTTTGGTTATTCTTCTCGTCTGTCTGTGGTTATTTTTGGTTATTCTTCTTGTCTGTCTGTGGTTATTTTTGGTTATTCCTCTCGTCTGTCTGTGGTTATTTTTGGTTATTCTTCTCGTCTGTCTGTGGTTATTTTTGGTTATTCTTCTTGTCTGTCTGTGGTTATTTTTGGTTATTCCTCTCGTCTGTCTGTGGTTTTTTTGGCTCTTTTTCTTGTCTGTCTGTGGTTATTTTTGGTTATTCTTCTTGTCTGTCTGTGGTTATTTTTGGTTATTCTTCTTGTCTGTCTGTGGTTATTTTTGGTTATTCTTCTTGTCTGTCTGTGGTTATTTTTGGTTATTCTTCTTGTCTGTCTGTGGTTATTTTTGGTTATTCCTCTCGTCTGTCTGTGGTTATTTTTGGTTATTCTTCTCGTCTGTCTGTGGTTATTTTTGGTTATTCTTCTTGTCTGTCTGTGGTTATTTTTGGTTATTCTTCTTGTCTGTCTGTGGTTATTTTTGGTTATTCTTCTTGTCTGTCTGTGGTTATTTTTGGTTATTCTTCTTGTCTGTCTGTTGCATGATCCAAGGTCTAGATCCGGTTAGCGGAGGTCTTCTCTAACTCAATTTCATTCTAATCTTGCTCTGCGCGTTCGTTGGTGGGTAATAGGAAAAATTAAAACACACCCCACGATCTTCTCTATTGCGATGTCTGCCTCTTTGTTCTCGGTTCTCGCGCGACTCCTTCTCTTCGGTCTTCTGTCTCATTTTTATTCGTGCTTGCTATCTATATTCATTTTTTTTTTTCAGGGTCTTCCCCTCTCACTTCCTCTCTCTGTTTTACTCTCTCTCTCTCTCTCTAGAGTCCCTCTCACATCATCTTCTCCCTCCCGCCTCCTCTCTCCCCCCCCTCACTCTCCTCCAGCTCTCCTCTTCCAGGACTCTTACTCCCCGTCTC
Source organism: Penaeus japonicus (assembly GCF_977035675.1). Taxonomy (NCBI): domain Eukaryota; kingdom Metazoa; phylum Arthropoda; class Malacostraca; order Decapoda; family Penaeidae; genus Penaeus; species Penaeus japonicus. The sequence continues at coordinate 42,723,771 of NW_028234405.1, forward strand.
TCTCGTCACACTCTCCCTCTCTCCCCTGCCCCTCATCCCTCTCACTCTCTCTCTCAATCACACTCACACTGCCCCTCTCTCTCTCTCTCTCTCTCTCTCTCTCTCTCTCTCTCTCCTCTCTCTCTCTCTCTCTTTCTCTCCCTCGTCTTCCGTCTCGCCTCCTCTCTTACTTCTCCCCTCTCCCTCCATCTCTCATTCTCACCTCTCCCTCCCTCACTCTCTCTGATTCACTCCTCCTTCTTTCTCACTCTTACACATTTTTCTGTCTCTTTTTTCTCTCTCTTCTCCATTTCCTCTCTCTCTTTCTGGATTTCACTCTCTTTCTTTCTTTCTTTCTTCTTTCTCTCCTTGTCCTCCCTCTCTCTCTTTCTTCTCTCTTTTTTCTCTCTTCATTTACCTATCTCTCTGCTGTTCTCTTTTTTTCCTCTCTCTCTCTCCCTCTCCCTCTCTCTCTATCTCTCTGTGTGTGTGTGTGTGTGTGTGTGTCTGTCTGTCTATCTATCTATCTATCTATCTATCTATCCATCTATCTATCTATCTATCACTCTCAACCTCACACTCACTCTCACTCTCACTCTCACTCTCACTCTCACTCTCTCTCTCTCTCTTTCTTTCTTTCTTCCTTTCGCTTTTTCTCTCTTTATCTCTCTCTCTCTCACTCTCACTCTCTTTCTACCATATCGTTTAATCTGTTACCACAGAAGCTAAGATTTCTGGCATTTCTGGCCATTATTATTCCAAGATCATATTTCATTAAAAAAAAATAATAATAAAAAATACCACCTGCTCCCTTGGATTTTTTAAACTGGGGTCGCGAACATTTTCAGGAGTACATCGAGAACAGCCAGAAATGTATTTTTGATTGCGTATTAAGCTCTCTCCGGTAAAGTATGAAACCTATAGAAGCTCGTATATTAATATTCACTTGTTTAATGGAGCAATCATAATTCTAAACATTTGGTAATATTCATTGGAGTGCCATCCTGAA
>NW_028234405.1:42747258-42769758 GCF_977035675.1 Penaeus japonicus
AACACTGTGACAGGAGGGTGGGTAATTCGAAGCCACATCAAGGGACATGGATCCAAAAAAAAGAAATGTAATAGAGGTGATTTTTCATTTGGTTTACATCTACTCTAAGCTCTACCATAATTAAGAAAGAATCCAAAGATATCTAATCTATCATAATTTCATGCGACACCAGATAGAGGGTGGTCGGTGCGACTCAGGGATGGAACAGGGTGGGTGAGGCGGAGGTCAGTGACACAAGGAAGAGGTCAAAGGTGAGAGGAAGAGTAAGGGAGGAAGGTAAATGGAAGAATTAGCCCGTGCGCTGCAAAGAGAGAGACAAGAAAGACAAAGAAAACGTGCGAAAGAGAGAGAGAGAAAAAGAGACAGAGCCAAACATTACCATTACGAGACAGACAAGCGGGCGGGTAGACGGGGAGGCAGGCATGCAGGCAGTCGAGTCAGGCACTTTAGGGCAGGCAGTCCGTCAGGTAAAAAGGAGGAGGGGGGAGAAGGGGGGGAAGGAGGGAGAGAGAGGTGGGAAAGGAGGGAATGGGAGGGAGAGGAGGGGAAGGAGAGAAGAGAAGGGGTAGGGAGGGCAGGAGGAGGGGTACGGGAAAAAGGAGGGAAGGGGAGGGCAGGAGGGAAGGGGAAGGGAGAGGAGGGGGAGAAGGAGGGAAGGGGAAGGGAGGGGAGGGGGAGGAGGGAGCGGGAGATGGAGGGAGGGGAGGGGGAGGAGGAGGAAAATAAGGAGAAGGATAACGAGGAGGAGAGCCGGGGATGGGCGTGGAGGATCACCTTGCGGGTCGGGGAAGCGGCGGCGTCCTTTCTAACGGCGGGAGCGTCGAGCGGCGGTTCGGGTGAACTTGTGGCAGCGACGCGGGCACGAGTAGTAAGTTGGACCCCAGCATGGAGGGCGAGGTGAGAGTTCGCTGCTTCAGGCCTTCGCCGCCGCCTCGTCCGCTAGACCATAACACCACCGTTACCACACAACAACATCCACGTCAACATCAACGGCATAAACATCAACTTACAGCAAAACAAAAGTAAAGGGGAAAAGTATCGCGAGATTTTTTTTTTTTTTTTTTTTTTCTAAACCGTTTTTTTTTTTTGTTTTTTTTTTTTTTTTTTTGACAGTAGAAAAATATGGATATGGAAATGATCTCTACATTGTTATAATTGGATATTTCAATATATAAAACATATCTTATAGCATTCCACCCATTTTGTTAGAAATAACGTGTGCAAACCCAAAGGCAGTCACCTACAGTCCTACTTTTATACATAACCTACAATAACAGGACCTCAGAACTGCATAAACATTACTACAATCATTTCATCAACTGTCACTGGTGCATATACTGCCATTTACTAACACTGTTGAAATCACAATTACATTTCTCTACAGGATAATTACTGATAAATGAAGGACTCATAAAACAATAAGGAAAAAAATCATCATTTCTGCTTTCATTTTTTTTTTAAACCTGGAAATATCTTTTAAAAATGAATGGAAGTAATTTCTTAGTCATGCAGTATCAGAAAAAAAGTCTTATTAATCTGCATTAGAACTTGAAATATTCCAGCATGCTAAGAATGAAATGGACTAGACTTTACAACTATGATAATTGTGAAGCATTTTAAGAAAGCGCCACAGGACCAAAGTGAAAATTGAAATCTAAGTCCTAGGCCGCCAGTCTAGTTAGATGTTGACTCCGATATCATTTTTTATGTAGAAATATTAAGGCAAAAGACAAGCTGATATTAGTAAAATCATAATGATATCAAGCAGAGATTCGTCTCACTATGTACTGTCGTGGACAGTAGAAAAAAAATGATTAAAAGGAAATCAGTATCTTGCATAACAAAGAGAATTTGACCAATACGTCCCTTATATGTACAGTTGCACATGGCCCATCATAATCAGTCTACAGAAATCTATGTACCGTACAAGGTATTACTCGTTCTACAGAAACCTATGTACCGTACAGTATCTCAAAATTTCAAGTCATAAATGCATCCCAAGACGTTTGCATGCTTATGGTTTGCAAATATCTTCATTCTTTGCGCAGGTTTTTTTCCGTGTCTAAGAGGAAAAAGGTAAACACGTATTCCTCAAATGTTAAAATGCGATGCAAACATCTTGTGACGTAGACAAAAAGTACATTTTATCTACTAACCTTTCTACAAGTAACTTAAAGCTCAACTGACCTAGATGCTACCCAAAATCTACTCACCAGAACATGTAATACAGAACTGGGCTACCATATGTTCATATATGTATATACATTGTATGTTAATATTTACATTCCCCGAAGCATCAACTGTACGTACGATAATGGTCCCACCTTCCCCTTTGAAGGCTTCAGGATATCGGGATGGAGGATAGAGAGAAAATTAGAGAAAGGAGGGCGGGGGGAGGGGGTCCTCTCCGCAGACGACCAAGAAATGGGAAAATGGCGGGAAGTCACGGGAGAGGAGAAGTGGGATGAATGAGTCTCGGGAGAGAAGTGAGATGAATGAGTCACGGGAGAGAAGTGGGATGAATGAGTCACGGGAGAGAAGTGGGATGAATGAGTCACGGGAGAGAAGTGGGATGAATGAGTCACGGGAGAGAAAAAGGATGAATGAGTCACGGGAGAGAAGTAGGATGAATAGTTCGCGGACAGAGGAAGGATGAAAAGCGCGGGAGGGGCGTAGGGGACCGAGGAGGGTGGGACAGTCTACTTGTGCGTCAGTTGGAGGAGGAATCTGTCACAATACCTGACCTTCACTAGTACTGCCTTTAGTTCGAGGAAGAGGTTTACACTCTCTCTGACATAACCCAAAGGTTTTTCTTCCTGTGCTACCTTGGCTGAGAACTCGGTGCCGCAATAGTGATGGTAGGCTATCATGAAAGAGCGTCCTTTTAAGTTCTTTTTTTTTTCTTAAGAATGTAATATATATAAGATGTAGGGAGGAAGAGGGTCTATAGCCAGGGTGCAGCAGTCATGCTCCACATCAAGTACTCGAGACACCCATTCCTTGTTTTTGTTGGACACGGGAAGAAGCATAAGACCTCCGCCCTTCATGCACACACAAGCAGGCTAGTGTCTGCGATGCCAACACTTACTTCGTCCCTTCAATAGCTAGAGTCATTGTCAATGTCATAATCATTTTCGTAAGATAGGAGAGAGAGAGACCTGGAAATTAAGAGAGGATACATAAAGTTTTGATGAGACAGAAGGGTGGAGAAATAATTATTAAAAAAAGAGAGAGTAACAACGAAAAGGCATTGTTTGGTGTTCAAGTGCTTGCTGCAAGTGCAATGAAATGCGCAATCAAGATATTCAACACTGCAAAATCAGAAACACTGTGCATACAGCCGTGACGACGGAGAAAGCAAATGGTGCTGAATATTGACTTGGGGAACATTTTTTTTTTCGTATATCTTAGTCTTCTTCTTCTTCTTCTTCTTTAGTGCTTTACTATTTTTTTTCTTTTTTCCTTCTTTCGTGAAGTAGAAAAAAAACACTGAATCTATCTGAGAAGTAGATACCACATTTCTTTTACATGTCTTAATGGAAAAGATACAGAGACCTCTTTGCTGAGCTCTTCCATATATCGTGTGGTTACATTGCTTTGAGAAAGAAAGGCTTTAGATTATCGTTCGCTAGGCCTAGGCATGTTAGATAGCAAGGTCTACGTATGCCTTTGACATAGACGAGGCAGGTATGCTTTGTGTCATGGTGGTGTCGTGAGGGGAGGGGGGGGTGCCCATGTCCACGTTGAGTAGACAAGCGCCACAACTACGTAATCAGAAAGGAATGGATGCTATCATTGCAGGAAACTACCCAAAAAAAAACGACGACAGAGATGCACAGAAAAGAAAATCAAAGCGGAGGAGGGAGAGCGAGAGCTTGAAAGGAGGAGAAGCTCAAAAAGACAGAGATAAAAGGGAGTGAGAAAGAGAGAGAGAGAGCGAGAGGGAGATGAGCTACCAAGGGGAGACTAAGTAACATGCAAACAGGATGGCGTGCACGCGTATAGAAATCTTCGTTCTTTCTTTTGTTTCCGTCTACTTTCCAAGCGGTGGGTGTGAGGTGGTGGTGGACTGGGGGAGGGGGAGGGGAGGTGAGACGGGGGATCCACAAACCATACCTGGCCTTAGTGTCTGCTGACTTTCCCCCCTTTTTTCTGGCGGTCTATTCACTCTTGCCTTTCTTTCGGTGGTGAATGCATGTACCCGAATCCCTACCACTGCAAAATATCAAATCATTTTTCTCTGTTAAGTAGTTTTTTTTGTTTTTTTTATATATATGTATATATTATGATAATGATTAATTTGTTTTAATGAGGTTCAGATATTACTTATCTGCCAGCAACAAGTGGGATCAACGATCGTCATTTGTTTTGCTGGTTCATTCCTTCTTACAAGCTTCCAGGCCTTGCGTAATGTATGTGTATTCTGAAATCTATCCCCTCTAGGTGTGCTGCGTAGTAATCAACAGCAAAAAGGATCGTAAAAAAATGAAATGAGTAGAAGTAACTCGTTCTAACATTGCGCTCAAAAAGGAAATATGAAAATAGGAGAACTATAAAAGCAAATTACGGAAGAAGAGATATCACTACTGTTGCTGCTGCGTCTGCTGCTGCTGCTGCTGTTACTAGTTTTAGGTACGTACGTCGGGGTAGCATGCCAAGTCCCCCTTAATTAAGTTGAAGCACAAGATCCCTTCCCTGCCCCTTGGCGCTACCGAGGAAAAGGAGAACGTCATCACCAGATACTGAGAGAGTTTACTTCTATGAATATAACTATAACATTCAGCTAATTACCTTGTGCTTAACACACCCCTCGCAAGAACACAGAACGCAGGTCATACAAATGTTCTGCAATGCAAGAGAGTTCAGTTAATGCAGATTAGAAGCGATCTTTTACCATTTTTCCCGTATACACGTTTTTTTTTTTTTTTTTTTTTTTTTTTTTTTTTAGTATATATGAATGAAGAAACATATATATCTTTTTTTTCAATTCTTTCCCTTTGCTGCTTCGTTTTTTCTCTCCCTGTCTTGGCTTCTGTCAAGGTCACAGCTTTTGTTTATCCTCGATGACCCAGCAAAACAAATGACAACGCAAAGCAATCGAGCTGAATTCCTGTATGCTTTTTGGGGGGAGAGAGAAAGGGGGGGGAGGGGGGAAGAGGGAGGGGAATTAGTGTTCAAACATTTCTATGGGGAAGCAGAAGAGACTGACTAGAGGTTAGCTACACAGGTATATATGGTGGGTTTCCATGGGGTGTCTACAAGGTGACTAAGAAACGGATTAGATTGAATGGATAAATACATATACACAGAAACATATATATATATATACGAATATATATAAATACATTTTTTTTAATATTTTATTCTTTTTTTAATGAGTTAATTAATAAATATCATTGGTTTATTTACGTAAATCATATTTCAGTATAAGTAACATGAACTTTTTTTCGCTCACTTTAAAATAACAATCTGGTTTCTGAATTATAATCACAGAGGAGGAGTGACGAAAGTGATGAAATAGTGTATCAAAAACAAAATTATAAAACACATGACCATCTCCTGCTGTAGAGGAGTGCAGGGGGGAGAGGGGGGCATCGAGGGGGGCTGTGTGGTTGGCTTGGGGGGGAGGGGGGGAGGTGTGATAACAAGAGTGTACGAAGGAAGCGGCTGCGAGGCCTGTCTTACTTACCCTTTGTCGTCCGGTTCTCCCATGAGTTTGTTCATGCCGTGGTTGATGGTCTTGCCGATGGACCTGAGGGAGTAGTTGGACGCCTCCTTGGACGCCTTGGCCGACGTGACCTCCTGAGGGGCGTCGCCGTCCGAGTCCGGCTTCCTCATCCCGACGTAGGTGATCAGGAGGTACAGGATGGACACGAGGAAGGCGCCCCACGGGATCACGATGGCGTAGATCAGGTCGGTGGTGATGCCCTCGATGTCCAGGGACGTGAGGACCGTGGTGGGCTGCTCCTTCGAGTAGTAGCACGGGTAGGTCCTACCCGGGGTGCTGTAGCTCATGTTGAAGATGGTGCAGTTGACGCTGGGCGGGTAGCCGCAGCCCTTCACGTTGGGGAAGAGGCGCGCGTCCTCCAAGTCCCACTTGATGTCGTCCAGGCGGTCGACGTCGGTGAAGTTGACGTTCTTGAACTCGCCCTTGGTGTCCTTCTTGTAGTTGACGTAGATGTGGGAGCACTGGAAGATGTCCCTCGTGCATCCCTCGCGACATGACGACCACGAGCAGTTGCTGAGGCCGAAGAAGAACTCGGACTCCTTCGTGACGCAGATCACGGGCTCAGGGTCGAAGTCGGCGAAGATGGTGGAGAAGGCAGGGTCGATGACGAAGGGGACGAGGAAGAGGAAGGCGAAGGAGCTGATGCAGGCGACGAGGGTGAAGATCGCCGTGAGGTAGAAGCGGAGGGAGTCCTGCCATCTGACCTTTTTCTTGGGCTCGGCGAGGGGGCCTAACCCCGCCGTTTCTTGCGACGGGGACTCAATGGTGGCGGCGTTTGGTGTCCCGCCCGCAGGAAAACACCGGAAGTCTCGCTTCAAGGAAGGAGAGAGTCCGCGATGGACACCACAAGGCCCTCTCAGCGACCTCCCCTGACCAGTGATTCGCGTAAAAACACACTTAAAAAAAAAGTAAAAACCTCAACCAGTTCTGTAGACGAAGCTGCCGATGTCGCCAAGTTCTCGCAGTCAAGTCACGCCCTCAAGGGAGAGGGTCCTTAGGATGGGAGGGGGAGCCGGCTGGCAGGGGGGGAGGGGGTGGCTGGCCGGCTCACAACCTCGCCTTCACCCCGCCATCACCACCGGGGGCCATCACCTGGGGAGAGGGGTGGGGGTCAGGCCATGATGATGGTTCATGTTGGTTTTGAAAAAAAAGTAATGGTTCGGAAGTACAAATTACTCGCGTGCTCTGTGTACTAACTTCCATAGAGTTAGATCATGAGCAGTTATTTACCTTGATGATCACTTAGAATTCACAAATATAATTATGCTAAAAGGAAATTGTATAATAAATGATGGTAATGATTATGTAAATGGAAAAGGATAGAAAATAATAGTGTACTGTAGACGATGCTGAAAACTATGTATCTGAAGTAGGCAATATTGCTAACGTATTTCTATCTTTGTTATCATCATTATCACGATTATCATTAATAATATCCTTTTTTATCCTTATCATTAACAATAATATCATTATCATCATTCATATTATAATTTTTATATCATCATTATCGTCATCCTTACTATCATTACTACTATTATCATTATTATCATTACTATTATCATAATTATTGATACCATCATTATTATCATTATCATCATTATTATTATTAATATCACTAATATTATCATTATTGCCAATATTATCACTAGTACTATTTAATTGCTAGTTGATTATCTAATCAATGTTATTACCCTTATTAGCACCTTAATTATTACTATTGTTATTGTTCTTTTTATCATTATTATCATTCACATCATTATCAATAGTAATAGTATTAGTTATTATAAGTTATTATCCTTCTTTCTATGACCTTAATTGCCATCAGTATTACAATGGTTATCATCTTTTTACTCTCCATATCATCATTTATTTATCATGATGATTAACTTTCCTGTCATTATCGTCATTATTATCAACATTCTTCAGTGGAACGATAAAATTTCTTGCTAATCAAAATTAACCAAAACATTAGTTATCGTACTAATATCAGACTAGGACATTCGTTATAACGAACCTATCGTGTTGGAACAACCATGGTATCATAAGTGTCATATTTGAAACAATAAGTATCATAAAACAGTACTTATAATACTATTAAGACTCACCTATCTATAGTAGATGTCAGAGGAACGTTGGTCACTTTCTATCTCTCTCTCTCCAGGGTAGTTAATATAGGATCATTCTTCAACAGGAACCTGGAAGACAAAAAGGAAGATTGTAATATTGATTAGAGTAGGCGTGAATATTAGAGAGAAGGTATGAATTGGAAAGAGAGTGAGAGTGAGAATGGGAGAGAAAGTCAGAGTGAGAATGAGAATGAGAGATAAAGTCAGAGTGAGAGTGAGAATGAGAACGAGAGATAAAGTCAGAGTCAGAATGAGAACGAGAGAGAAAGTCAGAGTGAGAGTTAGAGAAAGTCAGAGTAAGAATCAGGGTGTGAAAGAGAGAATGAAATAGAGAAATAGACTGAATAGAGAAAAAAAATGAATAAAATACAAAAATATACTGAAACAGCGACAGATAACCGAAGAGACAGAGATATAAATGAAGAGAAAGACATACAGTTTTAGAGAAATAGAGTGAGAAAGAGAGCAGAGCCAAGGCACGGGCGCCGCCAACCCATTTCGCGTTAAGGCAACATCAACAACACTTTCCAGTCAATGATATCTACCCAACAGATCGATGCTCACACCTAGAGCGTGGGACGAGGCAAGGGTGAGGGGAGAGGGAGGGGAGGAGGATAAGGAAGGGGAGAGGGAGAGGAGGGGGGCAGGGGGAAGGAGGAGGTGGAGAGAGGGAGGGGAGAGGATAAGGAGAGTGGAGAGACGAAGGAAAGGGGACGGGGGGAAGGGGAGGGGAGATAGGAGAGGGGGAGGAAGGGGAAGGGATAGGAAGGTGGAGGACAGAGGAGGGAGGGTGGGGGGGGGGGGTATCGACTTCGCATGCCTGATGCTCCAAGTCAGTGAAATCGCAAATATTTGGAAATCTCGTGCCCTCAAGGTTACATGAAGGTCGGAGCGTAAATAGATGTGAGAGATTAATTGTTAAAAAGTTAATAAGTATTTATCTTTAGAAGTCACTGTTCTTACAAGAATTGACACATAAACGTGGAACAATTATTTTCAGCAATTATTCCGCGCGGACCAATAGTATCTTGCAACAGTTGTGTATTCTGAAGGAATTTTCATTCAGTTCGAATAACATATAGAGGATAAAAGGAGACAAAATTAATTACGGTGATTAAAATAATATCCGAAATTTGGGACAAAAGTCTAAGGACCGGGCACCCCATGTTTCAACAACAAATACTACTAACAGAGAAACTGGGATGGAAGATTATAATAGGTAGAATGGTACTTCATTATGTTCAATTCTTTAAAAAATGTATGTCTATATCTATCTATCTACATCTATCTATCTATATACATTTAGACAAATGCATAAAACATATTTAATCATGAAAATAAACAATGGAAATATGAATAACCATAGTCAAATTATTTTTTACTAGATGACATATTCATATAAACTAAGAATTAAAGAGGAACTAGTATGGAGGAAGAATAAAAGATATTATGATAACCCAAAACTGTTGCTCCATCGACAGACTCCTCCTAACCCTTGTTATTTTGACACACTGTCATCTATTGATTGCTTGTCAACTGGTCGTTCGCCTGGGACCTTCGTCTCAACACTGACAATCCCTTTATTCCCTGACCATGAAGGAAAACAACTTCATGAATAAATAAACAGATATTGACCGATCATAAGGCCTTCAGTATCCGCATTCCCATACGTAAAAAAAAAAAAAAAAAAAAAAAAAACATCCACACACGAACATATTCACACACACACACACTCAAACCAACATTCACTCCACAACAGGTTTGTTTGTCTCCACGCACGCACGCACATGTATACAACAATGTACCCATTCTCTCTCGGTTCCGTTCACTCTGCCTCACGCACATTCTTGGGAACTCTTCGCGAGGCGTGTATCCTGCCGTTCTTCGACGTTGAAATATACTTCGACGTTGAAACATAAATAAAACAGTGACAAATGATGATTATACATTGCACTTATGTGAATATTCACTTCCGGAATGTCCCGTTTTCTTGTTCCTTGCATTCGCCGCTGCTGGAATTTGCTATTTTAAGCGACCGAACGCTCGAACTCAGAACGCCAGGCGCTCGCCACCGGTGGTCCCTTTTCACCACTTTACGGTTACAAATTACGCTGCATGACGATAATGCATGCACATGACTGGAGGGGGGGATGAGTTGGGGCTGTGCGGTAAATGTGAATGAACAAAAATATCGCAATGTGTGGCAGAGAGGAAAGATGATGATGATGATGAGAGAGAGAGAGAGAGAGAGAGAGAGAGAGAGAGAGAGAGAGAGAGAGAGAGAGAGAGAGAGAGAGAGAGAGAGAGGAAGCGAAAGAGAGGAAGAAGGAAAAAGGAGTGAAAAAGCAAGAGGAGGAGAGAAAGGGAGAAAGAGATAGATGGGGAGAGAAAAAAGGAGAAAGAAAGATGAAGACAATGAGAGAGAGAAAGAAGAAAAAGGAAGAAAGAAAAAGATACAGAGAACAAGACAAAGCGAGAGAATGAGAGAAAGAAATAAAGAAAGAAAGAGAGAGGGACCGAGACTAAGCGTGAAAGAGAGAGAGAGAGAGAGAGAGAGAGAGAGAGAGAGAGAGAGAGAGAGAGAGAGAGAGAGAGACCCATCGTTAATTCATTATCCCATGATTAGTACCTACATAACAAAAAATAAAAAATCTAAAACATATCACCTTTCTCGCCCCCCCCCTCTTCCCCCCTCCCCTCCCCTCTTCTCCTCTCTCTCCCTATCCCCCTCTTCATCCCTCCCGTCCCCCGTTCCCCGTTATTCCCGTCTCCTTTAAGACACCCACGCCTCTTTCGCGACTCCCCCCACCCCCCCACCCACCCCTCTGACTCACGCCCGAAATCTCAGCGATGTTCCTCCGATCTGGTTTATTAAATTTAAAGTTTCCTTAGGTATTCAGTACAAAATCAAATGCAATCTATCATTGCGTACAGTTTGTATGATAGTGATATTGTACTTTTCTTAAAGTAAATCCAATAGTAATAATTATATATTGCACTATGCATTTTTTAGTATCAATGTGTATAATTACTATATATCGATATGTGATTTCAATGTACATTTCTATATATACATAAGCATGCACTCATCTTGCAATGTGCCTATCCTTATTGATATTTCTATGGTAAGCATACTAATACAAGCTGATCCACTCATTGGAAATAGATGTAAATCGTTGTACTAAATGTTACGGAAAATGCCTCCTCTCCTTTTCTCTCTCTCTCTCTCTCTCTCTCTCTCTCTCTCTCTCTCTCTCTCTCTCTCTCTCTCTCTCTCTCTCTCTCTCTCTCTCTCACACACACACACTCTCACTCTCACTCTCACTCTCACTCTCACTCTCACTCTCCCTCACCCTCACCCTCACCCTCACCCTCACCCTCACCCTCACTCTCACTCTAACTCTTACCCTCACTCTCACTCTCACTCTCACTCTCACTCTCACTCTCACTCTCCTTCTCCCTCTCCCTCTCCCTTTCCCTTTCCCTCTCCCTCTCCTTCTCCCTCTCCCTTTCCTTTTCCCTCTCCCTCCCCGTAAATTAGCATAAAAGGAAGCGCTTCCATATGGTGAAAAGTGCTTCTTTATTCTCGATCCGGTTCTCCCAAAGAACGATGCCAGTGAACCGAGAGGCTAGTTTTGTCCCGCCATACCCTCTTACGGAGACACAATTTGACAAAAGTCTCCCTGGGCCAACAAGAACTCTGAGCAGATATACTGGCTTATGAGGCTTGTGAGCGTGGATAAGGGAGAGATAGACGGATACACGGGAAAAGAGGGAGAGAGGGAGAGAGAGAGGGAGTGGAGGGAGGAAGAGAGAAAAGAAGAAGAGATTAGTCTTAAGGTTCTGTGACATCTTGGATAAGCCCCTGATATGCAATTCAAAAAATTACATTTAAACAAACCCACACTCAAGCCTTAATAATAAATACCTGCAGAACCACACATAAATATTATATACATTTACATATGTGTATATATGTGTATGTGTATATGTAAAAAAATTATATATATATATATATATATATATATATAAATATATATATATGTGTGTGTGTATATGTATGTATGTATGTATATATATATATATATATATATATATATATATATATATATATATATATATATATATACATATAGATAGATAGATAGATAGATAGATAGATATAAATATAGATATAGATAGATATAGATATATCTGTGTATATATACATGTATGTATGTATATATACATATATATACATATATATATATATATATATATATATATACATATACGTTTTGAATTGTGTGTATATATATATATATATATATATATATATATATATATATATATATATATATATATATATACATGTGCATGTATATACTGTATCCATATACATAGTACAAATATGTATATATAAACCGATAAGTATTATCGAGATCGACTTTCCACAAATGCGATGAATTACAAAGAAAACATCTACCTTGACTTCGAATTACACAGTTAACGAGAGAATGTAGTCACACAAATAAACACAGGCAGACAACACAACAACTAATGACACTCAGCTCAGCCCTTAAACCGCTGCCAGAACCCACGGGCTAACTTCCTTGTGTATATATTGCTTATGGTGTGTTCCTCAGTGGTGAAAAGGAGAACGGAGGTGTGTGTGTGTGTGTGTGTGTGTGTGTGTGTGTGTGTGTGTGTGTGTGTGTGTGTGTGTGTGTGTGTGTGTGTGTGTGTGTGTGTGAGTGTGAGTTTGTGTGTGTGTGTGTAAATATATATATACATATATATACATCCGTATATATACATATATATGTACATATATATATGCACATACATACATATATATATATATATATATAATATATATATATATATATATATATAATATATGTATGTATATATACATATATATGTATACATACATATATATATATATACATATCTACCTATATATATAAACTCTTATATATATACATATATATATATATATATATATATATATATATATATACACACACACACGGAATACGAATATATACGAAATACACGTACATTGCACATCTAGATACAGCACATAAATATGAGACGTCATATTCTTCCCCAAATTAAACCACTGGCAAAATGCAAATATAAGAAAATACTTGAAATATCCTTGGAATGAATACGTGACCAAAATTCAACGCAATAATTTTGCGCTATCAAGATTGCGCTATCAAAGGGAAAGGAACTGGAGTATTCTGTAGTAACGTGTAAGAGAATAATTACAAAAAGAAAAAAGAAAGAAAATGTACTTCCAGCTGATTTATGTACTATTAATCTCTTTAAAAAAAAAAAAAGGCTTCTGTTTATGTGATTAAAATGGCATAAGACAAAAAGAAGTGTCTATTTTGCTTGTTCGTCTGTGTTACCAAGGTTTACGTTTTGAACAATTTAAAGTTTCTAACATTAAACTCTGTGTGATGCACGTGTTAGTGTTCAATCAAAAGAGAATGACATTATGATCATAATATACGAAGGTGTATTTGCAATATCAAATCACAAATTAAGGAGATTAGAGTGTTACTTTCATCCCTTATTTTTCTGCGTGAATTTCGTATTCTTGGTTTTATTTTTTATTTTGATAAGGGGTTAAAATTACTGTTTTCTGATTTCCGAAAACTGATAAAGTTTTTTCATAACGTTAGTGTTCCTGATTATAGTTATAAACAACTGCCGCTAACAAGAGAACGGTTAACGTTAACTACGTAGTTAAGCGGTTATAATCTCTTTGTTCTATAGAATATCAATAAAGCGATCTAGTATGACATGTACTCATGTAATCATTTTTCTCATCCACCTTGTAAATAGCCGTCCATTCACTGGCATTTAATAGCTTATGGCTTCAGCCTCATCAAGCTGGTATAATTTATGAATCAGGAACTTCGTAAATAAATACGGATTAACGTAGTACTGATCTTTTGCAGGAGGCAGATGCTCTCTATCCCAGACACATAAATATTGAAACGTATTTTGCAAAGGTTTTCAAAAGGGCAATGAACACAGTCTCCTTGATACGTGCATCCACAATGAGCAGTGCGCACAGGATCAAAATATTTGTGGAATTCTGTCGCAACATGCAACCCGATGGCTCACTTGGGAAACACTTCGCACGTTTACCTTCTGCCGCAGTGGATGGTTAGCCATGCATACTGACTGCCATGTGGAGGCCAAGCAAGATCATATCGCTTGAATTAAACTTCGTATTTCACTGCGCTGTTAAGAAACCTTTGCAAGGGTGATTGCTATTTTAGTATCATTCTTACATAGATAGGGAGACTCGTGAACACTTAAAATCCGTCTTAATAACATGAGCACTTTTCACTCGGCACAGACGAGACCTTTCTAGTACATCTTCTCTGGCCTGCTATAGAGCGTCGAGGCTGCCCCCTAGCGGCGCCCTGGAAAATGCAGCTATAATGCGATCAACGGTATTTTTCCTTGTTCCAGCGACAGCATTCCATTTGACTTACTCGCCTCAAGCAGGCAACGCAAAAAAGGGGAACGCAAACACTCAGTGACGTTGATTGGACTCTTTGCCTCGTCTTCCTTAATCTGTGGAGGGACACAGGCCGAGAAGGCGAATGGGAGAGGTTGATGTTTTTCAGTGCAATGAATTCGTATAAACAAACACACTTTTCGTATCCACATTTCCCTCCTAAAACTCACCTGAGGAGACAGAAGTTTTGATGCACAGCGCTGACTAACGTGCCCGCCTGTCCTCACTTCCCCTCGGATAGCGGTGGCGCACTGTCACTGCGCAACCTCGTTCCCACAAGCCAGCCCAGAAATTATTCATAGACGTTCGGACGTTTCCTTTTCTTTCTGTGTCTCCCTTACGTAAAATACTTGAAGAAAACCGAGGTATGTCGCCATGAGATATTATTCATGTTTGTAGAACCAGGAACTTTAAAGAATTTTAGTAATTATCGTATGGATTAAGGTACAACGTAATTTTTGACATGTACAACTTTAGGTTAGCATGGTTCCTTGCAGCGAATGGAATCCACCTAAGCTGGCGACGCCCAATTGACTCATTTTATTCGCCCTAAAAGATCTATTACATTAGAGGGACAAGGATGGGTCAAAACAACATCACCAAAGGGTGAGGATACGCGGCTCTACCTCTGAGGACCTTTCCCACGAAACTTTTCGTCCGACTCGAAAAGCTTCGCTCTCTATCGATCCAGACGGAAGGCTCAGTGACGCCATGAACTGGCCGAGGAATCGAAGGCTCGTGCGCCGCTCGGCACATGCGCGCTGGCCTTTGCGCTCCTTACGTATTCCTACCGCCGATGCGTTACCTCGCGGGGGGGGGGGGAGGAAACAAAAGACGACCTTATGTAACGATATCATCTTTGAGTCTTGTGGGCATTGCAGTGTTTGCTGATGGGAGTTGCACGCTGCTGCAATGGCGATGACGTCAGAGCCGCCTCATGGCTACCGCAACAACAGGTTGGCTGCGCGAGGAAGACAAGGGACCGCAGAGGAGGAAGATCGGGAGATTAGCATGACTAGGACGGCTTAGGACGCTCGGAGGATTGGATCGCAGGGGGGTGAAGGATACCCAAACAGATGCAGGGACAAGAGCGGGCAGAAGGAAGGGGAAAAGGACTCATTATCGGGATTAAGGATGCTTAGGGTGCAGATGGCTTGGTGATTAGGATGAGTGGAGAGGTAGGAGGACTAAAGGGTCGAATAGGAAATGAATATGAAGGGATGGATGAATGGCTCTTGAGTAAATGCGAGAGAGAACGCCGAAGAATCTCAGTGATATTTGAAGTGCGTGACACGACTTCCAATCTCATGTTTATTCCTTAGTTCATGTTAAAGCTGCGTTAAGTACACGTGTGTCTACAAGTCTGTGTGTTTAGGCATAGACAAATCAATGTCTTTATGTACTTAGAAGGGGCTTACAATGCACTCTCTGGATGCTCATCTCGGTCCATAAGGTTGTGTTTGTTGGGGAAGGTTAATGCATTAAGTGTTTTTTTTATAATATGTATGCATGTATTTATGCAAGTATTTGTACAAGCTGGTAAATTTGAGGGGGAGTTTGATATATATATATATATATATATATATATATATATATATATATATATATATGTATATGTGTGTGTGTGTGTGTGTGTGTGTGTGTGTGTGTGTGTGTGTGTGTGTGTGTACGTACATACATACTGTATGCCTGCATATCATACCCGAGGCAGTATTGTGCTATTTGTGCCACTTGTCACGAAGGCGACTAGCCAGACTATCGTCTCTATAGCAGGTGACACTAAGAGCCCTCAGTCACCAATGCAACAACTACATAAGATATCCTAAAGTAACGGTGGAAATTTCTGTATAGATGTTTGTGTGTGCACGAGGGCATGACCACGCAGTCACGTGATCACTTGTTTGTGGCAATCACGTGATCAGCATGCCCAGGACCAGGTTAGATGTGCTGACCTATTTGACCGACGTGTACAAGTAACACCTTAAGGCTGGGAGTATATCCTGAGAGCTCGGTCCGCGAAGAGTCCTGCGTGAATGTGTAAATAGTGTGTGAGTGTATCCATACTGTTGTTATTTCGATGTATCGGTATCATGTCTGCTTTATGTATGAACATATATACGTATTATGTTGTGAATCTCATATTTAAAGAAGGCAACCCCCTGAACTAGCATACCTTCTCCTATTATTATTAAGAGAGAAAGATGACACGAAAAACAGTGCATAAACAGGAAGACAAATCATTACTTATAACAACAGATAGCAATCGTTATCAAGATAGAAGGACACCAGTGAAGGATGTCCAAGTGGTGAATATCAAAAGACGTGACTCACCACACAATTACGAGAACGCCAAAGATAAACAAAATGGATAGAATGCGCGAGTGTCTTCGTACCAACCAGATGTCGACATCTTGATTTTTCGTTCTTTTTTCGACCTTTTTTCTCATTTCATTTTGTTTTCGCCATTTTGGTCTTCGTGCCGTTTGTTTGTTTCATATGTTAGTCTTCCATCCTTTTTTTGTCTCAAGTCTTTTATTTCATTGTCATATACGTATTAGAAATGTAACGTCAAATGATTTTGTATAGTCTGTACTGGATGCATAATGAAATGAAAAATAAAAGTAAAGAAGGGAGCGAGGAGAGAGGGAGAGGGAGAGAGAGAGAGAGAGAGAGAGAGAGAGAGAGAGAGAGAGAGACAGAGACAGGCAGAGAGAGAGACACAGACAGAGAGAGAGACACAGAGATAGACAGAGACAGGCAGGGGCAGAGAGAGAGAGAGACAGAGACAGGGACAAGGGACAGAGAGACAGACAGATACGTATATATATATATATATATATATATATATATATATATATATATAGAGAGAGAGAGAGAGAGAGAGAGAGAGAGAGAGAGAGAGAGAGAGAGAGAGACAGACATATAGAAGAAAAACAGAGAGAGACAGAGCCAGAGACTGAGAGGCAGAGACAGAAATACAGAAAGACAAAGACAGAGATAGAGAAAGAGACAGATACAGAGATAGAGACAAAGGTAAAGACAGAGAGAGATAAAGATAGACAGACAGACACAGAGACAAAGAGAGACACAGAGACAGAGAGAATGAGTAAAACCAGAAAAATGAAGGACAGACACGGAGATGGATGCAATTGGCTTTATCTCTATGAATAAATCAATAACATAAAACGAAACAAAAAACAAGCAAACAAAACAGAGGGAGAGAGGGGGGGTGAGGGAGAGAAAAAAAGAGATAAAATAATATGTATATACATGTGTGCGAGTGTGCGTGTACGTGTGCGTGTACGTGTGCGTGTGCTCTGTATAACAACATATATATATATATACAATAATAACAACAATTTCCCTCTCTCTATGCATGGTATGCCTACGTAAAAACACACACACATTTATTATCCTCTATTGCTGCTTGAGACTAACAGCCAAGCAGATAAGTGTTGCTCCTCCCCCTTTCTTCTCCCCTCCTCCCCCTACCCCCCTACCCCTAGCACCTGCACCCTCCCTCCCTTCCCCCCACCCCCTCTTCCGCGTCGTCTCAAGGCCAGGCATGTCACCCTAAAACCAGCCTTCTGGATAGGTTAGATAGAGGCTCTTTATGCTTGGAGGACATTTATTTTATTTTTAATAGTTTTTTTTATATACCTCGTCTTCTTTCGTCTTTTCTTTCTTCCTCGTTTTCTTTTCTTGGTCTTTGGGTTTTCTCTTTGACTCATCTTCCGGTGCCTCATTCCTCCGTCCGTCTTCTCTCTCCTTCTTAATTTCTTTTTCTTCCTTTTCTTTTTGTTTCTTGTTTTTATTTCTTGTCTTCTTTCTTACTCTTTCTCTTTCTTGTATTCTCTCTCTCTTTCGTTTTATTTGCCTCTTTCTCATTCTCTCTCTCTATGTTTCTCTCTCTCTCACTTTCTCTTTCTTACTCTTGTCTTCTCTCTTACTCTTTCTCTTCCTTGTCTTCTCTCTTACTCTTTCTCTTTCTTGTGTTCTCTCTCTCTCTTTCTCTTCCTTGTCTTCTCTCTTACTCTTTCTCTTTCTTGTGTTTCTCTCTCTTTCTCTTTCTTTGCCTCTTTCCCATTCTCTCTCTTTCTCTCTCTCTCTCTCTCTCTCTCTCTCTCTCTCTCTCTCTCTCTCTCTCTCTCTCTCTCTCTCTCTCTCTCTCTCTCTCTCTCTCTCTCTCTCTCTCCCTTTCCCTTTCCCTTTCCCTCTCCCTCTCCCTCTCCCTCTCCCTCTCCCTCTCCCTCTCCCTCTCCCTCTCCCTCTCCCTCTCTATCCCTCTTTCTCCCCCTCTCTCTCCCTCTCCCTCTTTCTTTCTCTCTTCTCTTGCTCTTGCTCTATATCTCTCGCTCTCGCTCTGCTCGCTCTCTTGCTTTGTTTCTCTCTCCCTTGCTCTTGCTCTATCTCTCTCTCTCCTTTTCCCTCTCTCTCTCCCTCTCTCTCTCTCCCCCTCCCTTTTCTCTACCCCTCCCTCTCCTTCCTCTCCATACACCCCTCCCTCTCTCTCCTCCCTCCCCTTCCTCTCTCTCCCCCTCCCTCTTCATACATCTCTCCCCCTCCCTCTCTCCCCCCCCTCCCACACCCTCCCCCCCCCCCCCCTGTCCCTCACCCGTCTTGTCATTCCGGAATCGATTTCCTGCGTTCTATTGAGAGTCGATTCCCGCTTGTGTGACTTGCTGCCGAGTCGATCATTATAGCTTCATGTCCAACCTTTTATTTTATATCCTTTTTTTTTCTTTCTTTCTTTCTTTCTTTTTTGTCCGTCTACTTAGGTGAGATTCCTCCCTCTAACTCTTCTTCTTTTCTGTCTATTCACTCGTTTGTTTGGCTGTCCGTTGGTTCGTAATATTTTTTGATTGATTCATTTATCTATTTATTGATTTATCTGTTTATTCGTCTAGGTATTTTGTATTTGTTCGTTTGCTCTTTCGCTTATCCACTCATTCATCTATTCATCTATCTATTCAGCTACATATTCATCCATTCATCCACGCATCCAGCCATCACGCACTCCCATTTCCCCATTCAGTCTCCATCCACCCATTACCCATGCATCCAGCGACCCAACCGTCAAATGTCACCCATTCATCCACAACCCATCTACTCATCCACCCATATCACACATCCATTTCCCCACTTCCCCACAGATCCACCACTCCCATCCCTCCAAATTCCACCCATTCATCCACAATCCATCCACTCATCCACCCATACCACACATCCATTCCCCATCCACCCCCCCACCCACACATCCACCACTCCCATCCCTCCAAATTCCACCCATTCATCCACCCGTGACCATCACTTCCTCGGCCATTTCCCAAAACCACGCATCCATCAATCCATCAGTTCAGTTATCCACCCACCGATAATCCAATAGCTTCTCACCTGTCACTACGCTATTTTGATACCGAACAGCTGTTGCATAATTAATAGCTTGCTCTCCCAAACCCAAGTTCCGATGTCGTGTTGTTTACTTTGTTTGACGTAAACGACATGGTGATGACGAGAGTTTTTAGAGGGAGGGTGAGGATAATAAATGGTTTTAGTGATGGTGATGATAATTTATTTTCGTAATAATGATGATTATAATGATACGTAGTATCGTAATAATAAATGTCATGATAATGATGGTGGTAATTTTATTGTTATGATGATTATGATAGGTGTTTGTATAGTAATGATTATAAAGACAATTAGTTTCGTAGTCATAATAACGACAAGAAGTAGTTTTAAAAATTCATAGTAATGATGATAGTGATAATTAATAATGATAAAGATTATAATGAGTAATGATAATAATGAACTGTGATAATAAATAGTAATAGAGATAATAATAATGATTATGATAATAGTGGTATGGATAATCATTATATCAATAACAAGGATGATGATATCAATAATGATAATAATGATGAAAATGATCATGATGACAATAGTAATTATTATAAAAATAATGATAAAACGTGATAATCGTAATAAGAGTAAAAATATCATTACTAACAATGTAAATAAAAGAGAAGTGGAGATAAAAACACAGATAGAAAGGTAGAGAGAGAGAGGGGGGAAGAGGGAGAGAAAGAGAAAGAGATAGAGAGAAAGAAGAAGAAGAAGAGATGGAGAGATAGAGGGACAGAATGTATAAAAAAAAAATCATTCTATGAACAATTCTGATTTCTGTTAATCTATTTAATCTATCGTCCTGAAACAAACCTAGAAATTGGTTGATATAACATCTTTTTTTTTTTTTTTTTTTTATCTTTCTCTCTCGGTAAATCATGATTCCGTCGCATTAGAGGAAGTTTCGAAAGACTTTTCAGTTCGAAACTTCTTTTTCCTCTTTCCTTTCTCAACTAATTAATTTCCATCTATGAGAAAACTTGATGGGAAAAAAACTCATGGTCAGGTAGATATGGATAGGTTACAGAGGGAAGGGGGAGAAAGGGAGAAAGAGAGAAAAATAGAAAGAGTGGGAGAGGGAGGGAGAGAAAGGAAAAATGGAGAGAAAAGAAAGGGAGATAGCAAGAGAGAGAGAGAAGGAAGAGAGGGAGATAGCAAGAGAGAGAGAGAGAGAGAAGAAAGAAAGAGAGAGAGAGAGAGAAAGAAGCAAGCGAGAAAGCGAGAAAGGCAAAGAAAGAAAAAGAGAAAATATACAGAGATAGAGGGAGGGAAGGTGAACGAGTAAAAAGGAAGGAGAGATAGAAAAAAATGAAATAAAGGGAAAGAGAACCCTTTCCGCTAAAGAATATTTTCCAGCAACACCAAGGTCTTATATTTTTAGAAAGATGAAATGATTGAAAACCGTTTGCATTGTTTTTCGGCTTCTGGTATTGACTAAATCATTTACAAATAACAACGTGTTTTTGTTAAACATGAGTGTTACAGTTTTTGTGAAAGAAAATATAGATTTTATTTGTTTTGTTTTTGTTGTTGTTTTATGTAGTTGCTGATGCATTCAAAGAGATAAAGGATTTTGTATTCATCTTCTCATCCCTCACCTTCATTCCTCTGTTTTTTCTCTTTTTCTTTTCTTTCTTCCCTCTCTCTCTTTCTCTTTCTCTATCTATTTCTCTCTCTCTCTCTCTCTCTCTCTCTCTCTCTCTCTCTCTCTCTCTCTCTCTCTCTCTCTCTCTCTCTCTCTCTCTCTCTCTCTCTCTCTCTCTCTCTCACTTTTTCTCACTCCATTTCTCTATCTCTTTTTTTGTACATTCTTTTATTTTCTCTCTTTTTTTTTCTTTCTTTTTTATGTTCATCGAAAAAACATTCGAAAATACAAAGCGGTAAATCAAACTAGAATCAGTTCGAATATCTGCTCTGTAGTGATTTATCAAAGTGATTAACGACAATACTAATGTTGATGGCATTAATGTGGATAATAACAAATAAACAAAAATAAACGAGATTTTATTTAAATAACAAAATAAAGAACGAAGAGATTCCTCGTGTCCCAAGACAGAAATTTAAACGATGGAGTCTGTCTTTCCTTAGGTTCAGATCCTTCGTCACTTCCGAGTCTTAGCGTCTATAGATTTGTTGCGTCGATGCTGAGTGATGCTTAGAAGTGTTGCCTTTTCATCATCGGTATCGGTAGAGTATGATATTTGCTAGATAGGGATGTTATTATTTAATATGATGATATGGATGGTGATTAGTGTAGTGTGGTTATATTGTAGTGGTTGATTATGTTGGTTATGATGGCTGTACTAATGAGATGTTGGTGGTGATGTGTTGCTTACAGAGGCAAGAATAGTTAATAATATGGTGAATGAAAATGAGAAAGAGAAAGGGAGAGAAAGGAGGAAGGGGAGGAGGGAGGGAGAATGAACGAGAGAGAGATAAGAAGACGATAGAAAATAAGGTAAAGAGAGAGAGAAGAAAAAGAATCTTTTTGATTAGACTTCGCAACCGAATAATACATTCCTCACCCTCATGAATTCCCTAAGTCGAGCAGAAGCCCCGCCCACCCTCACAAGAAACGCCCAAAATACCATCTTCCCGAACCTCCTCCATTTCACAACTCACCGAGCAAAACCGCCCACACTACCTACCTCCTCTCTATCCCTCTCAAGCCTCCTCTTCATCTTCCACGCAATAATACCATACCATTTTAAAGG
>NW_028234405.1:42774758-42802992 GCF_977035675.1 Penaeus japonicus
CTTTTTTGGCCCTCAAAGTACTTTTTAATTTAACCATTGCCTCCAAAAGAAAAATCGTTGCATCTCCCAAGTACTTTTCCTTATCTTTATCGTCATATTTTAGCAATTCAAATGCAAAAAAAAAAAACTCTACTCAAACAAATTTGATTCTAAAATTGGCTGCACGAAAGAGTATTGGTCGAAATCGGTCACGCTGTTCGAACCCTGTCGTGTCTCGAAGACTATAGTCGATGGCTGATTCGTGTTTCGTTCTTTCAATCGTTTTTATTGCATCTCCATCTCTTGTTTATTGTAAATGTGTGACCCAAAGTGTTTCGATTAAAATCTTGCAAGAAAGATCCCTTTTATTCATTATTATAATCTTGTTGCGAAGGAGATATTATTGGGATCACGTTTACTCAGAAATCAACATATCAGACTTTGGTAAATCCGAAGGTCGACCATGACAATCGCAATGCGCACGTCATCGTCACATCATTTTTATATAGCTATCTAAAAAAAAAAAAAGAAAATGTGAATATAAAAGTGATAGATTGATTAAAGAAGAAAGTGAGAGACTAGCGGAGAGTTTGGCATAGCTGATACGGGACACAATGGCAGGTAAAGTGACGGGAATAGAAGAGCAAAAGCGAGTGAAAATGATTCGAAATGGAAAGGAATATGAGCGTAGAAAATAGTGAAAATTATTTGAAACTGAATGCATGAAACAATGCATGAACAAAAAAATAAAAAGAATGAAGATAAAAGGCAAAATGAGGATTTTTATCTCTCTGCCAGAAAATATGTACCGAAATCAAATCATTCGACCGAGATCTACGCCAGATAACCTGCATTCCCTCCTCCATGACCTTCGTCGACTGGCAAGGTCGAGTGGATTGGTCAATGTGCTTACTAGCTCACAAAACCGTAATAAATCTTTCCACATTGGAGCCTCGCGCGGTCGATTCTTCCTTTTCTCTTTCTTTCATATTTTTCATCCGTGACGCCAAACATGTCGCTCAGGAAAGCCTCGCTGATTATAAGCACCCATTCGCAGCGGGAGTGAGAACGAGAGAATGTAGGACCTGCATACACTACGTCTACGCTTCAGCAAGCTTGGGAGAGAGCGAGAGAGGCAGTTGGAGGGAATAATGTCACAAAGACAACGTATTACACGGTATTGATTTATAGCCAGACCCGTTAGGTCGGGAAGGACATCGACTGCCAGGACCAACCAGCTGGATCGCCTCCTCTCGCAGATGGTTTCATGCCATAGACGCTACCCCAGCCTCTTTCCCGCAGCTTCCAAATATATGAAATTAACTGATACCCCTATTTCGATATTCAATTTTCTAGACTGCTCAGAGATTTCATAAGCCCTTGAATTAACATTTAGATGACATTATGATAGAGATTGGCAAGTAAAATTTTACTATTGGTTACGGATCCGTGAAGAAAATATTTAAACCGATATCTAGGTCGTGTGGAGAGAATATAACTACATTTATCTGATATGCTAAACGAAGAGATGCCATTCTTGCTTAGATGTACTATTTTTTCGTGTGACCTTCCGCACCCTTTGTTGACCTTCCGAAACAAATGGCCTCAAACGCTGGCCTACAGTGTCCATGGTGGCCTTCATGAACGGGTTTCCACTTCGCATGTTACTATGAGATTCTTGGTCGAAGTGTAGTAGGTTAAGATCATAATCCGTATTGATGGATGAAGCTGTCAGCACTATGTTTAGAACGATTTTATCTTTGTCTTCATCGCGTCTATGTTTTCATTAGATAAGTCTTTAGAGAAATGTAGATGATTATAAAGTGTTATTACCATAATTTTTCTTGACAACATCAACGTATATCATTTTATATATTTTATTCAAATAATATTTTTCTTTAATATCTTTTCAGTAATTGCAGCGGTAATGGAACCTCCACGCCCATTCCTCTTCTTTTTAACCCTACTAGTCTTCGTGGGCGTGGGCGTGAGTGCCTCTACGACCGAAGATGATCCAGCTATGATACTCCTTCTCCTAGATGGGTGAGTTGCTCTGTGTGTGTGTGTGTGTGTGTGTGTGTGTGTGTGTGTGTGTGTGTGTGTGTGCGTGTGTGTGTGTGTGTGATTGCTTGTATTTGTGTCTATCATCAGGATCAAAACACAACCAATTATTCGATCTAACAGATATAACAATATCAAAGTACTTCGCGTACCATAACCCTGCATCGAAACACTCCAACATGAATGATTTAACTAGAACTGCGATAACCTAGAGAGAAATGTATCCATGGTTGTCTAAATATGCAGCTGACGCCTCTCTCTTTTTTTCTTTTTTTTTCTTTTTTTCTTTTTTTTTTGTGTGTGTGTGTTTTGTTTAATCAATATTCTTCTTATTCCCACACACGTTCACGTATTAGCATTTACCGCATGACTCCAAGATTAGGCACTCCGAATAGGTGATCTTAAAGTAACAGGCTAATAACACGATATGAATAAGAATATTATCAGTGACTTCATAGTAACATGATTTGATATTGAAAAGTGAGATTATGAGACACTAATCATCCTTGGTACACTAAATATCATGGATTTAATTGTATAGAATTTAAAGTACTGGGAAATAAACTCTAGAATAAACTGTACATTTTGAAACCAGATGAGAAAAGAGGTTCGTGTTATAAACGCACTGAGATCGTCAACATAATGTACATCATAACAGAACAAAATTACCTCCAAAGTACAAACGTTTCACCCACACTCGAATAACAAACGTTTCACCCACACTCGAATAACAAACGTTTCACCCACACTCGAATAACAAACGTTTCACCCACACTCGAATAACAAACGTTTCACCCACACTCGAATAACAAACGTTTCACCCACACTCGAATAACAAACGTTTCACCCACACTCGAATAACAAACGTTTCACCCCCACTCGGACAACAAACGTTTCACCCCCACTCGAATAACAAACGTTTCACCCACACTCGAATAACAAACGTTTCACCCACACTCGAATAACAAACGTTTCACCCCCACTCGAATAACAAACGTTTCACCCACACTCGAATAACAAACGTTTCACCCCCACTCGAATAACAAACGTTTCACCCACACTCGAATAACAAACGTTTCACCCACACTCGAATAACAAACGTTTCACCCACACTCGAATAACAAACGTTTCACCCCCACTCGGACAACAAACGTTTCACCCCCACTCGAATAACAAACGTTTCACCCACACTCGAATAACAAACGTTTCACCCACACTCGAATAACACACCCCCACTCGAATAACAAACGTTTCATCCACACTCGAATAACAAACGTTGCACCCCATCACCCACACTCGAATAACAAACGTTTCACCCACACTCGAATAACAAACGTTTCACCCCCAATCGGACAACAAACGTTTCACCCCCACTCGGACAACAAACGTTTCACCCACACTCGAATAACAAACGTTTCACCCACACTCGAATAACAAACGTTTCACCCCCAATCGGACAACAAACGTTTCACCCCCACTCGGACAACAAACGTTTCACCCCCACTCGGACAACAAACGTTTCAACTCGAATAACTTTCACCCCTCGAATAACAACGTTCACACTCGGACAACAAACGTTTCACCCCCACTCGGACAACAAACGTTTCACCCCCACTCGGACAACAAACGTTCCGATCTTCCGTGACAGAATTCGTGCAAGGTATTTGAATCCGGTCTTTCCCACGAATTCATTTCCGAACTGGAGGACGATTGTCACAGGTGAGGCTCGCTCAGGTGGTACTATCTCTCTACTTATCTATCTATCTCTCCATCTCTCTATCTCTCTATATATTTCTTTATCTTTCTTTATCTTTTTCCACCTTTCTTTCTCTATCTCTCTCTCTCTCTCTCTCTCTCTCTCTCTCTCTCTCTCTCTCTCTCTCTCTCTCTCTCTCTCTCTCTCTCTCTCTCTCTCTCTCTCTCTCTCTCTATCTATCTATCTATCTATCTATTTATCTATCTATCTATCTCTATCTATCTATCTATCTGTCCATCAATCTATCTATCTATCTCTTTATCTATCTATTTATCTACCTCTACTTTTCCATCTCCATCTCCCTCCATCACTCTGCATCTATACATATTATTTTTTCTGCGTGTGCGTGTGTCTGTCTCAACATGTATAAAATATTACAAAACCCCCATCAGGTCTGTACCCAGAGAGCCACGGCATTGTCGGCAATTATATTTTCGACGACGTCAGAAACGCAAGCTTCGCCCTGAACGATCTGGAATCAACCAAAGACCCGGTTTGGTGGCAGGATGCGGAGCCCCTTTGGATCACTGCAACCAAAGCCGAGATGGACACTGCGCTCTTCCTGTGGTCGAGGTATTTTTTGATAGGCCTATGGGACGGGATGGTTTTTTTTGTGAGTTTGTTTGTTTGTTTGTTGTGTAGTTGAGGTGGTATTGGGGATGTGCTAGTTGATAATACTTCTCGGGACTTATTAGTTGGAATACTTTTAGGAATGTCGGTTCGTTTACAATACTATTTGGAACTTGCTAGTTCGTTGAAGTATTCCTAAAAAAAGCAACTTGTTAATTGTAATACTGATAGTGATTTGTTAGTCAGCGTGTTCCTAGGGACCTTAAAAAAATGCATATTATTTTTCGTGTCCACTGAATACATCACTGTTTCTAATGTCATCACAAATCTAATTAATTCCCCACTTCAAAGGAAGTTTCCCTCAGATATTCCAAAATTTATTTCACTCTCCACCCACAGCTGCGACGTTCCATGGGAGGGAAATGTGCTACCGAAATATTGCACCCCGTATGAGCATGTTGCAGATACAATCCAAGTTTTGCTCAGCAATCTCAACCGGGGAGTCGAGATGATCCACCAGGAGGGTTACAAGCTTATAATGGTTGGCATTGGCATTTTTCTTGTTATTATTATCCTTATTATCGTTAACTTTGGTGTGATTATGATTTCCATTTTTTGTGATTGTTGATGGTTCATTTTTCTTGGTATTATTATTATTATTATTATCATTATTATTATTATTATTATTATTATTATTATAATCATAATATTGTTTTATTATAATCATTATCAATATCATCATTATTATCTTTGTCATCATTGTTATCATCATATTCGTTATTATCAATATTACTAACGTTAATATCATCATCATCAGTGTTATCATTACAATCTTTACTGTAATTATCATCATTGTTATAATTACTCATAACGTTACTTACACTATCATTAATATCAGCATTGTCATAAATCTCAGTTTGTTTATGCTTACATAATTCTCATATATACATACTCCTCATACACACTTCATACATGAATTCTTCTCATACATACAACTTCTCATACATAAATATTTCCCATACATATATATTTCCCATATATACTTCTTATACATACTTGTCATATGTATATACTTCTCACACAAACATACATGCTTTTCACAAGTACATACATAATTCTCAAACTGGCTTCTCATACATACATACTTTTCATACATAAGTACTTCATGTGACTATGTGCCTATGTACATATTTTCAAGCATACTTCTCATGATTATGTTCATACATCACACGCATGCTCCTCCTTCATACATACTTCACAAACAAATTCCATATATTCACACTTCCCAAACATACAAATTTCTCAAGTATACTTCTCATGCATACATACTTCTCACACACACACATACATACATACATATATGTACATACATACATACATATATATATATATATATATATATATATATATATATATATATATATATATATATATATATATATACATGCATACAAACATACCTATCACATCTATATACTTCTCAAACATACTTCTCAAACACAAATACTTCATATATCCATACATTAAATACTTCAAATACCCATCTTAAGAATACTTCATACATCCACACTTCGAATGTTTCATATATCCATACTTCAAATAGTTCAAATATCCATCTTTATCATACTTCAAATATCCATACTTAAAATACTTAAAATACCCATACTTCAAATACTCCATACATCCATACCTCAAATACTAACCTACTCCCCAGGTGTACGTGGAACTGATAGACATCGTTGGACATCTCCACGGTCCTGACTCGAGCGAAGTCAAAGAGGCACTGAAGAGCGTCGACTCCGCGATGCAAAGATTATGGGAGATGTTGGCTGAAAAAGACATGTTAAATACGGTGGGATGTGGTGGATTATGTGGCTGTATGTAGGGAGGGAGATGTTTGTTTGTTTGTGTGTGTGTGTGTGGGTGTGTTTGTTGATGTGTTTGTTTGTTTGTGTGTGTATAGGTGTGTTTGATCGAGTGTGTGTGTGTGTGTGTGTGTGTGTGTGTGTGTGTGTGTGTGTGTGTGTGTGTGTGTGTGTGTGTGTGTGTGTGTGTGTGTGTGTGTGTGTGTGTGTGTGTGTGTGTGTGTGTGTGTGTGTGTGTGTGTGTGTGTGTTTAAGCAAGACTGAGAATGGCTGCAGGTGCTTCGAAAAAGGCAAAACATTAACCAGGATTTCGTATTATACCTACATGGTGAAATAATAAAGTAATGTTTAGATAGACAGATAGACAGTAGATTAGATCAGATTGATAGATAGGTAAACATACAGACAGAGATAGATAAAAAGATAGATGATATCTACCTAATCTTCCAGAACAGAACATGAATAACAAATAAATAGATAAA
Source organism: Penaeus japonicus (assembly GCF_977035675.1). Taxonomy (NCBI): domain Eukaryota; kingdom Metazoa; phylum Arthropoda; class Malacostraca; order Decapoda; family Penaeidae; genus Penaeus; species Penaeus japonicus. The sequence continues at coordinate 42,781,472 of NW_028234405.1, forward strand.
TAAAACAAATTGAATAGGAAAGCATGAAAAAAAAAAATCAAACACTGTTGCCTTCACAGACGAACGTGGTGGCAGTGAGCGACCACGGTATGGCGAAGGTTTCCCAAGACACTCTGGTTAGGCTGGACGTCGTACCGTGCCTTGACAGCTCGAAGATCGTGAAGACCACAGGACATTCGGGCTTTATCAACATCCTACCCGTAAAGGGCTACGTAGACCAGGTACCTATGCGTTATAGGAGTGAAAGAAAGATGAAAAAATAATAATAATTTCGTCAGACACAGACATGGACAATCTCAGATGATAACGCACATCATTGATGTGACATCAACAACGAAAATAGAATATATAATGCACAATAACAGACATGGATACTATATACATCAGTCACACATACAACCTCATATCTACAATTGCCATAAAAATAAAAGGATAGCAGAACATAACAAATCCTCCACAGGTCGAGGAGTCGCTGAAGAACTGCCCAGGTGTTTCGGAAAACATCGAAGTGGTGCGGAAGGAGAACATGAAGGAGCGGTACCACTACAAGGACCACAGACTCATCCACGACCTCACTGTATTGGCTAAGCCAGGTAAGTCTACTCATGTACGAGTACTTATAAGCCCCTATCCCCCTTTTTGTATACGGCCCTATAGTCATTCCCCCGTCAAAAAGGACCAAACCGATCCCATTTCGTCAAATTCAAATCAGATGAACCCTTTTGCTCCTTCTCCCCCGACAGGTTACTTCCTCAGCAGTCCCACAACCACTTACTCCCTGCCGCAGATGACGACCGACAGCACTGAAGGAGACCACGGCCTCGACGACACCAACGGCCAGACGCCAGACATGAGGGGCATCCTTTTCGCTGCAGGACCTTGTGAGTTGTGGGACGGAGGGAGGGAGAGGGAGGGAGAGAGGGAGGGAGAGAGGGGGATAGCGAGAGAGAGAAAGGGGGGGGGCGAGAGAGAGAGAGAGAGAGAGAGAGAGAGAGAGAGAGAGAGAGAGAGAGAGAGAGAGAGAGAGAGAGAGAGAGAGAGAGAGAGAGTTGGGGGACGGAGGGAGAGAGGTGGGAAGAGAGAGAGAGAAAGAGAGAGAGAGAGAGAATCTGCCGACCACGGGGATGTGAAGTCGACGCGCTGCCCACTGAGCTACCAGATGGGTGAGAGAGAGAGAGAGAGAGAGAGAGAGAGAGAGAGAGAGAGAGAGAGAGAGAGAGAGAGAGAGAGAGAGAGAGAGAGAGAGAGAGAGAGAGAGAGAGAGAGAGAGAGAGAGAGAGAGTGAGTGAGTGAGTGAGTGGGAGTAAGTCACTCGATGCCCTGGTACTCGGTGGATAAGACAGACAGACGTTCACGTGTCATGGTCTTTATAACACGCTTGGCTTCGGCCGCAGGCCGGAGGCCAGAGCTGCTTGTTCTCCTCCCTTTGTCTGTCCCTTGTCTCTGTTTGGTCTGCCTTTGGGTTCCTTCTGTGTCCTTTCAGTACGAATCTTGAGTCGCTTTCTATGCCTCAGGGCTTCCGCTAGCAGACGAAGCTACTCGGGGACGGCTGCAGTTTAGAGGCGGAAGTGGACACAGGAACGAGAGAGAGTCAAAAGAGAGAGACTGCAGAGAAGAGCACTGAGAGAGAGAAGAGAGAGAGAGAGAGAGAGAGAGAGAGAGAGAGAGAGAGAGAGAGAGAGAGAGAGAGAGAGAGAGAAGAGAGAGAAAGAGAAGAGAGAGAGAGAAAGAAAGAGAGAGAGAAGGGAGAGAGAGAGAAAGAAAGAGAGAGAGAAGAGAGAGAGAGAGAAAGAGAGAGGGAGAGGGAAAGAGAGAGAGAGAGAGAGAGAGAGAGAGAGAGAGAGAGAGAGAGAAAGAGAGAGAGAGAGGGAGGGAGGGAGGGAGGGAGAGGAAGGGAGGGAGGGAGGAAGAGAGAGGGAGGAAGAGATAGGGAGAGAGGGAGGGAGGGAGAGAAAATGTTTTCTATTGATAGCTGAAAATGAAGAGATAATAGATCCTTTACCAACATTGCACTTTGCAAAAAAATGATGCCAACATGCTGTGAAAAAATTGCCAGTTTGGTCCTTGAGGCTTGTTTGCTTTCGATACATCAAGGGAGACAGTGTTAAAAAAAGAATTGCTCTATACACCATAATGGCATGTAGTGGAAATCATGGTCTGATTTAAGATATGATAAAACGAATTACCTTTGAAGATCACACTGTTATGAGTTTTTTTTTTTTGTCTTTTTTCTTTTTTAATCAGTGAGTGTAAACCTCTATATAACGATATGCATATTATAATAACTTTCCTCCTCACGATCCAGCCTTCATCTCGGGGCACCAGTCAGAGCCGGTGAGCCAAGTGGACGTATACCCTCTGCTGTGCCACGCCCTCCAGCTCCCGTGCCATCCAAACAACGGCTCGCTGGATCACGTGGAGGCATTCTTCGCCCTCAAAACCACCACCTCCAGCGCCTCCACTACGGCCAGTGGTATCTTGACGATGGTGTTCCTCATGGGAGTGAGTCTTATGCTGTGGCTCGGCGGGGAAATATAAGGTTAAGGGTCAAATATTGAGGATAAGGCTAAGATTTAGGGTGAGGCTGAAGATTGAGGATAAGGCTGAAGATTAAATTTAAGAATGAGCGATTGGGTGTAACGGTGAAAATTAATCATAATGACGACGATAAAGGAATTAAGAGTGAAAAGAGTCAAAATCAGAGTCAAGACTAGAAATGAACAAGAATGGGCATTAAGTTTCAAAGGCGACTTGGAATAGGGAGTTGAAGGCCAAAGGTCTCCGGGTCAACGTGTCCAAGTTAAAGGAAACAGGCCTTAGTGTTTTATAGTTTTTATATCATGTTTTTTTTCCAGCTTTCTTTGATGCACAAAGTTAATAGTGGTAGTAGTAACAGCAGGAGGTATGATATTGATAACAGTACCAACTGCCATTAATGTTATTATGATAATAATGATGGTTGAAAACGTGCACCTTGCACTTGCACTTTACAACTTAAAGGAATACAGTCTCGGAGTATATTTGTTTATGTATATTTCATCGTCTGCACTATTGTTTACTGTAAGCCATGATGCAGTATACACGAGTGCTTTCCAACAAAAAGATTAATCGGAAATGTATCGAGTATGGGCATTCCCAATGGCTCAGTGGCCCGATGAGTTGTCAGTGTAAAATCAACGCAACTAATGACGAATGGCCATTGAAATGAATTATTAATTTCACTTCGGTTATTCACTTTTATTTCTCATATCTCATGAGCATTCCGTCCTAGAGCGATTTTATTTAGCTCGTTTCACTATATGCATGTCTTAAAATATTCTTTTACAAAAGGGTTTACTTTGTGGTAGTGTTAACTTTTATCATCAAATGTGATGTTTTGTAAATACCAATTCGCTTAGTAGTGTCCAAACAGAGGAATTTTTGGCATTAGAACGATAAATTGTTTATTAGGAAAAAATCACCGTTTATTGAAGTAAACAGTTCTGACTGATATGTCACTTAATTGAAGGTATCTGCACATCACTGTGTGACAATTAGTAATCTATTGACTGATTCGACAATCCTTCTGTCTGGAAATTATAGAATTCATCCTCTGTGCAGTGTGTTTTGAAATTGTCAATTGGGGAAGAAAGCATACTTAAAAATAAAGCCTAATGTTAATAGAATACTTCCTTTTACTATCCTATATAAACAGGGTACAAACATCTCAAATGTATAACACTTCATGCCTTCGTTAATTTTCAATATTTGTCATGAGCACACGCACACGCACACGCACACGCAAACTCACACATACATGCACACATGCACATGCACACTCACAACTCATAATAAATTATCACTTATTATGTAATTCCATGGCTAGAAAGTAGTTAACGGAAGAGTGATTAAAGCTGAAGAAGTTTTATAGAATATAAATGGTAATTTATATAAATACAAATTCTGGAAAAGGATCCACGGATACTTTAATAAAGTCAATGGCAACAGATAACTCTCAAGCATGCTACTAAGGCTAAGGTTGGCCAGAATTCCAAAGGGCACCAAAATATGAAATGTCACTGGATGCTGCTTTCTCTGTTCTGTGCAATATACAGGCATCAAGTTTTGTGGCTCATGACGTGCAGCTTCTCAAGTGACAGCCTTCTGAGTCAGCCTAAACACTTGTTTTTCTGAAGCTTTTGTTGGAAAAACCATAATTGGCTTGTCCAGAATTAAACACAATCCCTAATTTTTGTCTTGACACAGGAGCCAGTGCGCTCTTTTTCCAGGACTGATGTATACACTACCATTAGAAACACAAAGAAAAATGTAAAATATCTCACTGACTTCGGATGAATATGAAAAAGTATGGGCATTTTCACTATTTATTAAACATACATTAAAAAAATATCAATATAAGATATCCTGCCATACATACAAGAAAATTGTACAAGTTAAACAAAATACAAACTGAAAAAATGATTACCTAAAAATCAAACTGTCATCTGTAGTGTATATTTTATTACAAAACTAAATCTATAATAACAATAGAACATTTATGTACCTCTACAATGTATATTACCAATACAATCTGTAATTGATTAACCATAAAATTATATATTATACTGTAAATAAATTCTTGTTCTCAGAGTACAAAAATCACTTCAAAATTGAAAACTTTTGTGCAGCTGTGTACATAAGTGGGGGGCTAGGGAGGAGAGAGGGGGGGGGAGGAGTAAGTGAATACTGGTGTGTGAGTGTGTGATGTGTGATGTGTGATGTGTGATGTGTGATGTGTGGGTGTGAGTGTGAGTGTGAGCCCAAGCATGAATGTGAATGTGAATGTGAATGTGAATGTGAATGTGAATGTGAATGTGAATGTGAATGTGAATGTGAATGTGAATGTGAATGTGAATGTGAATGTGAATGTGAATGTGAATGTGAATGTGAATGCCAATGTCAATGTGAGAGTGAGTGTATGTGTGTGGAGGGATGTGAGTATGTGGGGGGGGATGGGGGATGTAGGAGTGTAGTGTGGTTATGTGGAGAAATGAGGGCATGTGGGGATTGATGTTGGTGTGGATGTATAGTTGTGGTTGTGTGGGAGTGTCTTTCATATGGTTATGGGTGTGCAGATAAAGGGTGGATGTGAGCATTCATGCATGTGTTTACTATTCTGTTTTTATTATCATTAAAGGAATACTCTTGCAAAATCACTATTAGATATGGGCAGTAACATTGTGCATTAGTCAATAAATATTTCAGAAACACAATATTTCCTTGCATGCCTGTAACACAAGAAAATTATTATGAGGTAAGCAACTTTATAAAACTCTAATGAATGTTTAGTAATACTCTTAATCAACTGATCAATACAGGTCTCTATCATAATTTGATATGAAATTTATAAAATAAAAAATAATCATTCCTAATTTCACTAAATTCAAACTACAGTATAGTATCTACCATAAGTCTTTTTCATACAAGAGAAAAAAAGGGACATTCATTACAAACCAGTCTTGTGGATACTTCAAGATGGTGATTTCTTGTCTTTTAAAACCTTACACTACTTGTGAAACTATATATTTACAACAATGATCATTCTTACGAGTAATATACCAAAATATACAATAACCAAATATCTTTCTGAATATCATAGTGTTGCTACTCATAAAATCCCATTTCCTAAAATAATAGTAAATAATAAAGAAAAAAAAAACATTACAGCCAAGAAATCAGGATTAATAATATATATCTTATGAAAGCATCTTCTGGAAAAAAAAATCACACAAAGTACACTTTTAAATCCCACACATCACACAATATCCTTCAATAACTTCCTCCTACAGCTTCCATAAGGCACGCTTAAACCACAAGCGTTCTTGTGTTTGTTTATTTCCTTAACACAAGCTTCAATAAGCTCTCACTCTCCTTAGTGCTTTTATGGCCTTTCTCTCTCAATATATATATTTATATATACATACATTACATACTAAATCCTTTGGTCCTAGAATCATGAAAATGATACAGATAATCTGTGTAGCTTGTATTATAAGACCAGCTCACTTTACTATACACCCTTCACCTTTTGAGCACATTTCATATCAAACATGGCTAACCTCAGCAGCATAAAGGGAAGCGTAGAAAAAGATTACATAAATGGGAAAAGAATGTGTTTTCACAGATCTCTGTAAAATTCAATTCTGCACAACTTTTGGTTTTATAAAGTTACCAAGTACACAGGTTCATCTATGCCAGATTTTCATTCTTTATAAAAAAAAAATATTTGTTCCACGTTACTTGTCATAAGTATTGATTTGGAGTAAAATGGTTAAGCTTTAAAGAAAAGGGCAATTTATACCAGACTTCACAAAAATCACATATGCTTATCAGTCAATCAAAATGGATGTTTCAATCTTCAGCATAAAGAATCATCTTTATTACAAAAGCTCAATGCAATGCTTAGATGAAACAAAAATATCCAAAAAAATACCTGTAATAATCAAAACCCTTTAAGGAAGTAGGATACAGATTTACACTTTTTCTTTAACTTGCCAGGAGCCCAATGTTAGCTTGTTTCTTATCTCAGAATTTGTAGCCCTTGATATTCAACCAAAGCTAGAATGCCACCAATTAAGCCTTAAAGAAGGAAACACTGGATTAAGTATGATAAAAGTCATCCAACAAAATGTCCATGTATATCTAAATCAGCATGACTTACTTAATCCATTCGCGCCGGATGACATGCTGACACGTTTCATGGTTTTTGCATCAGACACTGGTGACGATATATTTAGTCAGGCCAGCACTCAGGCTGAGCGAGCAGACAACCCAGGCTCGAGGCTAGTGCGCCCAAGAATCCCAAGGCATTAGGCTTATGCGTTCAAAAACCCTGGCACTCTGACCATTCAAAGCTGGAATTGCCCCGGCGTGAATGGGTTAAGCTGAAGTAACTGTACATCAAAGTAGACCAAAAAGATATGAGCACATGAAGCTCTGAACTTTGTTGACCTATAAGGGTTCAAGCAAAAAAAAACAATGGTCATATTTGGAATTTGGGATTACCATAGAGGAGGGAAGAAATAGAAAGAGAATGGAAAGAGAAGAATTAAGAAAAAGGATACAGAGGAAGTAGAGAAGGAGCATCAGAGCGAGTAAATTCTTTTCACTGATTTATTAAATTTTCTACCTACTGTACTAATTAATTCTAAGTACAACAGTTGAAATAAAAAATGACAATTTGCAGCACCTTTTAGCCAAAGACACTAAGCATATTCAGTTTTTGTCTCTTTGATAATGCTTAAGTAATATAATCTTCATATAAAAGTAGATAGGACAGTCCCTAAGGCAAAGTACCAGTTTCTTTTTATACTGAATAGCATGAATTTCTTGCAGGCAACCGAGAAGTGAAACCAACAGTGTAGACATCTGAATCAATTCTTCTGTAAGACTTATCAATCCTTTATATCTGGGCAAAAAAAGTATATGGTAACTGAGGCTAGGAACAACAGCTGTTGTTTTTTGTGTCCCATTCCATTATCTTTTATTTTGCGGAGGACTTTTATTTTGCACTTCCCAAAACACTGTTGTAAATAACTGTCAAAATTAATTTCCAGTGAATTACATAAATATAGAGACAAATATGGAGAACCAGCATTGCAATAGTACAGATGAAAAGGGTTGAAGATGAAAAAGTTTCAGAAAAAAAACAAGATTTCCTTAAAACAATCTTCACTAACTTTTTAAACCCTTGTAATAAAATAAAAAAAACATAAAATACAGGGATACATTTTACCAGAAAAATGAAAGCGTAGTTGTTAATGTGCAGCTATAATAAAATCTAATTTCACTATTTTTAATTTGCATTATTCCTTCAGCCACCTTTTTCACCATAATTTTGTCACTGGCATAAAAAGTTTTCATGCTACCTATAAAAAAAAAAAATACATATGTAGTGTTTATCTAGCTGCCTCCTTAAAGGGTAGAGTATACATTGCACCATGAATATAGAGGCTTAATAACAATAAATGTCATATACCATATATCAAAACTTACTTTATGTACATTACTGGAGCAGAACTTCTGCACACTACAAATAATTCATACTTTTAAATCTGACATATCTCTTGTGAGGATGTGAAGGAATCACCAATATGCACATCATGAATATGCACATATACATGTATGTATATCTGCATCAATGTGTAACCAGAGACAAATGTATGGCCAGCCTGCAAAAGTGACGTAAATTGGAATGAGTTCTTTGTTTAATTAATTCAATAAACTCATCACTAACATGTTTTATATCTCACTGCTATCATAAATAGAATAAAAGGAACCATGCATTTGGTGAAAATGAATTCATAAACATTAAAATTCAAATTACTCTTAAACAACTAACAGGAATACTTGATATGAACCACCATGCTTCAAATGTGAATTTTCTTCCAAACTGTATAACAGCTACAAAGGCTACTATTTTTCCCTGAGATTGTGATAGATAACAAGTTTAGTGCCAATGTATTCCATGAACAAAAGTACCAGAACTCTCCTACACCCAGTACACAGAAGGGATTCCAATATCATGGGAACCTTCTTCCTCCTCTTTTTCTGTGAATACCAAAATGTTTAAGGGGTCAAATTTGCTCTTCTCGCTTGATGGCACTAGGTGCACTGTCACTAGTGCAGGGCTGGCTAGCACTAGTCTATACACATCCTTCTGTAGTAACTGCCAATCAAACTCCCCATGTCTGTCACAGCTTCCATTACAGTTCCCTGACGCGCAGGTTCTTCAGACGTCTCAAAGCCGTATGTAAAATGCTCTGAAAAAGAAGCACCAGCTAGAGAAAAGTAAATCTATATGGAACTTTTTAGGTTTAAAATATATTGGATCCCATGGTATTATTAGTTCTTACCAAGCAGCACTACATAAAAACAGTAAGAGTATTAGTAATACAATCTAAGTGAGATATGCTTTGTGTAAAGATAAGATCAGATTAGTAAAATATTTTTTTTTCCAGTAAATGACACTGAAGATAGACTTTCAATTTCCTCCTTGAGGAAGGACTGAGTTATCACATATTCCCACACATGTCGACTACTTTTTGTCTCAAATATCAGTAAAAGAGACTGGTAGCCACTTCATTTAGAAAATATCATTAGTTGTTTTTAGGGACATGTAAGATGTTAGTGCAATAAGAGAATCCAACCGGATTATGAAGGTAAAAGATACCTTAATTGGGGTAGCTGGCCCATAGGCACTCTCAAACACTCCTACAAAAGAAGAAGGAAATTTTGAAATAACACTTAAAGCAAGTGAGGAATCAAAATAAACATAAGAGAGAATGGCAAGAAAAAGTTCTACCACCAGAGGATGAATTTTACGCAAATAATGGTGTTTCTTATGGAAATAAAAATTCAGAAACAACTAAAGTAAAGGTCAATAAGAGTATATGTGATACTGAAATACCAATTAAGTGACAAGTGGCATGACAGATATAAAATGTATCTCACTTGTAAATCACATGTAAAGACAGGTATTAACTCATTGCCGACGGGGGATATATTTGCTTAGCAAGGCAGCTAGAGCCATTTTTGTTTTTTTGATTTTTGTGTGTTTTACTGTATTTAGAGACTTATATGTCATATTACAGGCTCTATCAATTCTGCAGTTGACTGAAATTGTAGCTCAGGGTCCATATCAGCTCTTTTTTTTCTTTATACTCAGTGTGATAGAAGTATTGCTGTTTTATGGGAGGACAAAAAGCAACTTTATTTTTTTATATTTGCGTGCTGTCATGAACATGACAATGCCTCCTCGCTCCAGGCAGAGGCAGTCACTATTATGGAAGCCCTAGCCCATGCAGCCCAGACGGACAGGCATGTTGTCATACATACAGATTCTAGGGCCGCCATTGACAGCCTACAACAAAGCACGCCCCTTGATAACATTTATCTTCTAACCACGATTTTCAGGGTCAGGGTAGACGCATCCTCATCAACTGGATTCCGAGCCATGTTGGTATCAAAGGGAACGACTTAGCCGACAGGTTGGCAGAGGAAGGCAGGAAGAAACCCTTCAGTGATCTTGTGATGCATCCTAGCCGGGAACTGCTAAGACATAAAACGATGGCTGCAGGGCAGGTCAGTGCCATGCAGCGACATAGAGAAGTGAGAACCTCCCCCTCAGACAGCTGGTACTCAGACGCCACAAGCTATGAGTCGCTGATACTCTCCCCCAGAATATCAAGGTGTGCTGAAGTCAGCCTTCACAGACTGAGAATAGGCTATCCTTGTGCGTGGCAAATCGTACCCATCATTGGGCATGATGAGCGACGCTGTGATCATTGTGGCGCACTGGACGCCAAATTAGAGCACTACCTGATGGCGTGCGAGCACACTCGCTTCCTCAGGCAGGGCCCAGAGACAACTGTCGCTGGGCTGGTTAGGCAGCTATGCCTGTCTCTTGCCCCCTGGCAACTGGAGCGTCTACAAGCAATCTGACCGCCACGGTAAACATTCAGTTATGATGATCAAATCAGTCAGGACTTATAGCTGGCAGAGGCCGGGCCGCCTTGTCCATATAGCCCAGGCGAAGCAACATCTTCGCAAATCTCTCTGAACTGAACTGAACTGCCTCCTGGCAACTGGAGCACCTACAGGCAATTCAACCACCATGGTAAGCATTCAGTTATGATGATCAGATGAGTCAGCACTTTTAGCTGACAGAGGCCGGGCTGCCTCGTGCATATAGCCCGGGCGAAGCGACGTCTTCGCAAATCTTTCTGAACTGAACTGAACAAAAACGAAACATATAACCATTCACAATGAAGATAACATGAAGAGGTAAGAGAGAGGAATGAAACTTGTGCTTATGACTGTGAGTGCTACAGGAATGGGCATCCTTTCTGGCACAGGGGCACATTGTAGACATTGGGTACTGTTTGAGTCACCTTCCTCTTCTCATTCTGCCTGCACATACTTCAGCAACTTGCTATGTGCCATCACTCTATAAATATAGTGATTGCTAGAGACCATAGATGGGTGTCATCCAAGGCTCTCTCTCCTGCTGGTGCTAAAGGAAAGTGGTGCCATCTAGGGTTTTAGATGTTAGGTGAATATTACAGTAGTTATAATAATTATGACTGCAATTGTCATCATCACTTATTCAATACTCACATCACAATAGTATAACATAGTGATCCAAAATCCCCCGATGTCATGATGCCTTTCATCAGGCCAGAGCTCAAGCGTCATGTATGATGAAAAACATGTCACCCGTAGTCAAGGGGTAAACAGTGATAATACGAAGAACTAAATCTCTAAATCTATACCTATTCATGAATTGCTAAGACAGTATAAGCCACACAATCTGATGATTATAACATAAAAGACAAGGAAAGAGGGAAATGTAAAAGGAAAGCAATAAATAATAATAAAAGACATATTACAGCAACAAGGAAATTTAGCTCAGTGTGACTGAATTCTCCCAAAAAATAGAGAAGAGGAAATCAAAAAATATAAATAACTGAATGATATGCTATTTTGTTGCATACACTATACTACCCCAAGACAAATTCAACACAAAAAGATGAGACTTTAATAATGAGAAAATACATAAGCATTTTAAGTTAAAGAATATACAAAACTTAAGGAACAGTATATCAGTAAGTGGCTGCCTGTTGTAGGTCATGGAGTTTTTTTTTAACTGTATATTCCCTCTAAAACAGCATGTTAATACAACGATCTCAGTATTTCATTTGTGTCTGTACATACTTACATGTGTATGTTCAATTATATATGTGCTCTGACATAGATTTACAAGATAGCATCTATGAAGCAACTACAATAAAAAAAAAAGTAAAAAAGAAAAAAAGAAAGAAAAAAAAAGAATAAAAACAAAATTGCATACCTTTATAATAGTCCTCATTTTGCTTCAGTATCTCCACAAGTTCAGTATTGGTCATGGGCCCCTGAGTTCCTCCTAGCTCTTCTGGCAACTCATTGACGGGGATGTGTTTGTGCAGACTCTCAAGGTCTTCTCCGTGGAAGTGCAACTGTTGGTGGTGGAAATGTGGGAATAAAATGGACAAACGTATAAAGTAGTAGAGGTAGTTGCTAGTTATACCATTGGAGTGTCTGCTAATATTAACTAACAAAGTAGCACCATATGCATTATATGAAACCCTGTAAAGTGTCCATTCACTGGAATGTCTCTTGATTTGTATGGATAGACTAAATATCAAATAAGATTTGATAATTATTGTTATTCCAACCTACACTTTATATAAATACAGTGCTTACATCTAAAGTAATATAATCAAAAGTATTCTCTCCTACATGTTAAAGTACTTGTATATCAAAAACAGAAAGAGACAAAAGTCAAGAACAACTGAGTTACTGATACAGTCTGCTCCTACTTCACTGCCTCATATCACTACATAACACTGAATCATGTAGTGTACTATACACAACATCTACTTTTTACCATAAGTATTTTAGCACTACCTCCCCTTTTACTTATAGAAGATATTCATCATACACCAAGAGACCAAAAATAAACAATTTTATTTTGCTACATATACTCCTTGGGAACAATTTACAGTACTCAGTATTTGAGATATTTGTACAACAAATGATTTTCAAAGATAGAGGGACTTTCCTCACGTCTTTCTAGTTTGAGGGCAAACAATATGATTTTCTAAAACTTAAATATGATAATAAAGGTGATGGTTCTTACTTATGATGATAATTCTGACTAATATAATTCACAATACTAAACATAAAAAAATAGTAAGGATACTCACTCGTCCTTTTATAGTTTCAGAGAGGAAAGGTTTGACTAAACTGAATACCCAGTCAAATATAGAAGGCTCATGAACAAAGTGCAATGCTTTGAACCTTAAAGGAAACACTTCCTGCACAAAAGAGACATAAAGAAAAACATCATTAATAATAATCATCATAAATCTACTGAATATACAAAGGTCCACAGTGAAATCTAATGGAAGACAAAGATATCAACTAGATCAAATAAAAAATCTTATTTTTTGTCCCAGTTACTAACCTGAACAACTGAAATCATGCGGCGAATGTGGGTTGGAGTCAGGTAGTAGGCATGAGTCATAGACAGTCCAGAACAGTCAACAACAGCTGCTATTCCTCGAAGTTGTGTCACTGGGACTCGTACAACATGCTCCAACATTACCACCTGTGACCTAAATATATCATCTAGGGTGCAGACTTCAGGTAACCAGGCTCCTGTGTTAACAAATAAGGAAACAATAGTATAACAACTTTTGTGAAGTGGAATATTATGTTAATATAATTAATATTCCACAAAAATGGCAGATGATTATTAGACTAAAGCAAGAGTACAATGAACCATTTCCATCAATGGTTGTGAATCATCCATCAATACATTTCCAAAATATATGCAGAACAATGAGTGCACAAGAAAATAAACTAACTGGAGCAACAAATAAAATAGTCAGTCAATAAAAGAAGTACACTAATTAGTTTTTCTAATACAAAGGGCAAGAAGTTTCTTTCCACACCTGTTCTGAAAATGAGGACAGTTCTCCCTAGATTGTCTGGCGTTGGAAGGACCGTCTGCATGCATAATGGCCATACATGATCCAGTGCTGATGGGACGAGGTTAACATACATATCGGCGTTCTCTTGCCTTGCCCTATAGTATCCCCGAATCTGTTTATGGGGACGAAGTTTCTATTGTATTTAACCTATCAAAAGATAAGTAATGCAGTTTTATAGCAGTATTTATCATTCATATAATCTACTACTTGCATAATTCTACATAAAAACAAAGGAATAGTTTGTGCATATTACATAAAAGACATTAAAAAAATGATAACATAAAATAAATAATAATGATATAATAATACAAAAGTATAATAAATAGAAGTGTTTCAAATTATTCATTCTTTTCAATTAAAATTTTCTTACCATTGCCATAGCTTTGTCATAGTCATATTTACGAGCTCTAAGGAAGGCTAACAAGAAGGGCTTATCCATTCGTGATTTCAAGCCAGGCTCCTGCTCAACCATTTCCCTGTTAGAGAATTAGAAATGCAATTCATTAATCAACCTATTTTCAATACTTTCAGTAAAAATAACTATGCTTAAAATTGAAAAAAAAAACACTTCATAATCTAACAAGTGCCTAACTCTACAAAACATTGAAACCCTAGAAAATGCATACAAATATAATAACAATACAACCAGCTGTACGAACCTGAGAGCTTGCACGTCTCGGTCAACCCATTCAAGTTTCTCGTGAACGTCGTCCTCTGCTTCCGCTGCCAGCTCCTTCGGCAGAGCCCCATCACCAGCACCTGCCACTTGCCTCCTGTCCACCCTCAGTACTGCCTCCAGAGCTTTATCCACTTCTGTGGTTGGACTCTCTTCCTCCTTCTTAGCTTCCATTTCTGCTCCCTGCGAGGGTTCCTGCTTGACTTCTTTTTGGGCTTCTGCAGGAGGTTCCTTCGGCACGCCCGCACATGCGTCCTTGGATGAGATACGAAGAGATTCATTAATATAAGAAAAAAAGAAGAAAGGGGGGGGGGAGAGAGAGAGAGAGAGAGAGAGAGAGAGAGAGAGAGAGAGAGAGAGAGAGAGAGAGAGAGAGAGAGAGAGAGAGAGAGAGAGAGAGAGAGAGAGAGAGAGAGAGAGAGAGAGAGAAGACAGAGGAGAGAAGACAGAGGAGAGAAGACAGAGGAAAGAAGACAGAGGAGAGAAGACAGAGGAGAGAAGACAGAGGAGAGAAGACAGAAGAGAGAAGACAGAAGAGAGAGAGAAGGGAGAGAGAAAGAAGAGAAAATGGAGAGAGAAAGAAGAGAAAATGGAGAGAGAAGGAAGAGAAAATGGAAAGAGAAGGGAGAAAGGTGGGAGAGAGATGGGAGAGAGATGGGAGAGAGATGGGAGAGGGAAGATAGAGAGAAGGGAGATAGAAGGGGGAGTAAAAGAGAAGGGGGGGAGAGAGAGAGAGAGAGAGAGAGAGAGAGAGAGAGAGAGAGAGAGAGAGAGAGAGAGAGAGAGAGAGAGAGAGAGAGAGAGAGAGAGAGAGAGAGAGAGAGAGAGGAGAGAGAGAGAGAGAGAGGAGAGAGAGGGAGAGAGAGGGAGAGGAGAGAGGGAGAGAGAGGGATAGAGAGGGAGAGAGAGGGGAGAGAGAGGGGAGAGAGAGAGGAGAGAGAGAGAGAGGGGGGAGACAGAGACAGAGACAGAGGAAAGAGAGAGAGGAAAGAGAGAGCGAGAGAGAGAGAGAGAGAGGAAAGAGAGAAGAGAGGGGAAGAGAGAGAAGGGAGGGGAAAGAGAGAGAGAGGGAGAGAGGAGAGGAGAGAGAGGGAGAGAGAGAGGGAAGAAGAGAGGAGAGAGGGAGGAAAGAGAGAGAGAGAGAGGAGAGAGAGAGAGAGGGGGGAGAGAGAGAGAGAGGGAGAAGAGAGAGGAGAGAGGGAGAAAGAGAGAGGGAGAGAGAAGAGGAGAGAGGAGAGAGAGAAGGGAGAGGAGGAGAGGAGAGAGAGAGGAGAGAGGGAGAGAGAGAGGGGGGAGAGAGAGAGGGAGAGGAGAGAGAGAGAGAGGAGAGAGAGAGAGAGGAGAGAGAGAGAGAGGAGAGAGAGAGAGAGAGGAGAGAGAGGAGAGAGAGAGAGAGAGAGAGAGAGAGAGAGAGAGAGAGAGAGAGGAGAGAGAGAGAGAGAGAGAGGAGAGAGAGAGGAGAGAGAGAGGAGAGAGAGGGGAGAGAGAGGGGAGAGAGAGGAGAGAGAGGGAGAGGAGAGAGAGAGAGTGGAGAGAGAGGAGAGAGAGGAGAGAGAAGAGGAGGGAGGAGAGAGGAGGAGAGAGAGAAGGGGAGAGAGAGGAAAGAGAGAGAGGGAGAGAGAGAGAGGGAGAGGAGGGAGAGAGGAGAGAGAGAGAGAGGGAGAGAGAGAGAAGGAGAGAGAGGGAGAGGGAGAGGAGAGAGAGAGGGAGAGAGGGGAGGGAGAGGGGAGAAGGGAGAGGAGAGAGAGGAGAGAGAGAGAGGGGAGAGGGAGAGAAGAGGAGAGAGAGGGGGAGGAGAGAGAGAGAGAGAGGGAGGAGAAGAGAGAGAGGAGGAGAGGGAGGAGAGGGAGGAGGAAGAGAGAGGAGAGGGAGAAAGAGAGAGAGAGGAGAGAGAAGAGTGAAGAGGGAGAGAGGGGAGAAGAGAGAAGAGGAGGAGAGAGGAGAGGAGAGAGAGGGAGAGAGGGAGGAGAGAGAAGAGAGAGGCGGAGAGAGAGAGAGAGGGAGAGGAGAGAGGGGAGAGAGGAGAGAGGAGGAGAGAGGGAGAGAGAAAGAAGGAGAGAGGGAGAAGAGAGGAAGAGAAAGAGAGGGAGAGAGAGAGAGAGGAGAGGAGAGAGAGAGAGGAGGAGAGAGAGAGAGAAGAGAAGAGAGAAGAAGGAAAGGAGAGAGAGAGAGAGGAGAGAGAGAGAGAGAGAGGAGCGGAGAGAGAGAGGAGAGGGGAGAGAGAGGGGGGGAGAGAGAAGGAGAGAGAGGAGAGAGAGAGAGAGAGAGAGAGAGAGAGAGAGGGAAGAGAGAGAGAGAGAGAGGAGAGAGGGAGGGGGAGAGAGAGGAGAGGGAGAGGGAGGGGAGAGGGAGGAGAGGGAGAGGGAGAGGGAGAGGGAGAGGGAGAGGAAGAAAGGGAGGGAGAGGAGGAAAAAGAGAGAGAGAGGGAGGAGAGGGGGAAAGGGAGAGAGGGAGAGAAAGAGAGGGAGAGAGAGAGGGAGAGAGAGAGAGAGGAGAGAGAGAGAAGGAGAGAGGAGAGAGAGAGAGGAGAGAGAGAGAGAGGAGAGAAGAGAGAGGAGAGAAGACAGAAGAGAGAGAAGGGAGAGAGAAGAGAGAGAGAAGGGGGAGAGAAGGGAGAGAAAATGGAGAGAGAAGGAAGAGAAAATGGAGAGAGAAGGGAGAGAGGTGGGAGAGAGATGGAAGAGAGATGGAAGAGAGATGGGAGAGAGAAGATAGAGAGAAGGGAGATAGAAGGGGGAGAAAAAGAGAAGGGAGAGAGAGAGAGAGAGAGAGCGAGCTGGAAGCTGAGGGAACAGCTGCAGTAAGGGGGGGGAAAGGGGGAAGTTGACTAGAGAAGAGAGGAGAAGAGAGAGAGAGAGAGAAGAAGGGGAGAGGGAGAGGGAGAGGAGGGGGAGGGAGGGGGGGAGAGGTAGGATGAGGAGGAGAGATGAGAGAGAGGAGAGAGAGATAGAGAGGATAGAGAGAGGAGAGAGGGAGGGCGAGGAGGGGGGGAAAGAGGAGAGGGGGAGAGAGAAAGAGAGAGAGGAATAGTGAGAGAGAGGAGAGAGAGGAGAAGGAGGAGAGGGAGAGAGAGGGAGGAGAGAGGAGAGAGGGAGGGGGGAGGGGAGGGAGGGTGGGCGGGAGGGGGGAGGGAGGGAGGATGGGAGGGAGTGAGGGAGGGAGGGAGGGGGCGGGGAGGGAGGGGTGGGAGGGAAAGGGAGGCGAGAGAGAGCAGAGAGACACAGTTGGGAGAGAGAGAGAGAGAGAAACACAGGAGAGAGAGAGAAGAGAAAGTAGAGGGTGGAGGTGGGAGACAGAGAGAGAGAGCGGAGAGAGAGAGAGAGAGAGAAAGAGAGAGAGAAAGAGAGAGGTGAGAGAGAGAGAGGAGACGGAGAGAGAGATGGGAGAGAGAGACGAGGAGTGAGGATGAGACGATGAGAGAGAGAGAGAGGGAGGGAGAGAGAGGGAGAGAGAGGGAGAGAGAGGGAAAGAAATTGAAAGAGAATGAGAGGATGTGTTCACTTGCATAAATCCGTTTGAATGAGCAACCTCATCATGCAGGTGCGCTTAATGGACCCAGAAGGATATAACACTTCAATATATATTATTTTTCAACTCGAAGAACAGACTAAATATAATCGTTCTTTATCAGCATTCACCAACCTTCACTTTTTGTCACTGATGCAACACGGTGCTTGAGTAATCTTATTCTTAATTACTTTCAACATTTTACGATAACACATATCAGAGTGCATCTCCAAAAGATTAAAATCAAAGGCTTTTTCCATATCTTTCTGTAATTCATTTTCTTCTCCTTTTTTCTTAATTATAATTGCAATTATTATCATACTTTATTATAATTATTACTTTCATAATCATTGATCATATATCATCTTCACCATTATCATCATTACTATCATCATGAGTTTCATCATCATCATCATCATTTCTTATACTTATCATTAATATAATTATCTTTTTTCACTACCATTTAGTATAATCATTTTTCACATCCATTACATTCATCACCATTATTACTTCTCCTTCTTAACCAGCATCACTGTCTCTCCTCTTCATCTTTTTCATCATCATCATCATCATTATGATCATTATCCTCTCTTCTCCTCCTCCTTTCCGCATCAACGTCATCCTTAATCTTCATCAACATGATGACCATCACCTTTCTTTTCCTCCTCCTCTTTTTCTTCATCAATCTTCACCTTCTCTCCCAATCCCATTCCCACCCCCCTCATCCCCCCCCTCCCTCCATCCACCCAACCTACCTCCTTCGCCTGACTGAGATCCTGCTGCTGCTGAAGGGGCCCCGCCAACGACTGCGTGGCTGACGGCGGCTGGAGGGATGTCAGCCCGGCTTCGTCCCGCGTCTCCACCATGGCCGCGAAGCCCTTGAGTCTACGCGCGCTCTCTCACCGCCCTTGTCAACGCGGCCTCCTGAAGGTGCTGGTTTCGCTGCGTTGTCGGGGTAGATAATAGGTCAATGTAGGTCTTTTTGTAGTTGTTGTTGTTGTTTCTGTTGTTTTGCTGGGCGTGGGGGAGGGAGGGGGGGGGGGCTTTTCTGTCGTTGTTGTTACTTTTATTCGTTCATTGTTTATTTTCTGAACGGGAGGGAGGGAGGGGATCCGTTAACTTTTCATTGCGTCCTGTTCCATGTATGTACTTTATCTGGGAACATTTCTTATCATGTATATTTTTGTCAAGTTCCTAAAGTTCTGAATTATCAGATACATTTATTTTAATTACTTTTCCTCCGATTGTTCTGATATTCAAAGATAGAAGTGAAGGGGACTGGGGAGTAACTTTCCTCATTTTGTGTGTGACTCAAATCATATTTTCACGCTTTTAATTGTCTTAATCTTTACTTATATATATATATATACATATACATATATATATATATATATATATATATATATATATATATATATCTTTTTAATTCAATCTTAATCTATACTTATCATTCTTTTAATACAATCTTAATCTTTACATATCATTCTTTTCATTCAATCTCAATCTTTACTAAACTTTCTTCTCTTCATATGTCGCTGAAGATAAACTACCACCTTTTACTTTACATCTCTTTCTATCTTCAATTTTTTTTTTTTAATTAATCTTTTTTAGCATGATATTTACTCTCGTTTGCCTTGCAAGATGAGATAGTGCCAATTATCTCTTTTTACTTCTTGCTTATTTTCCCGTTGTGGCCAATTACAGTTGGGAAAGTGCGGGACCGACAAAATAACTGCAAATGAAGTAATAGGGGGAGATGGCAAAAATATTCTGTTATTCATAATGTGTTGCATTAGTTCTGGACCTTCAATGAGACATCAATTAATCTTGAATGACATATTCAATCATATACATGTCTATACACTAATTAGAAATGCGTTTTTTTTTTTTTTTTGTCAGGCATCACCAAAGCGATGCGAGTTTTGAACTACATATATAAATACATATATGACCACTCTAAAAAATAGGAAACACTTTCACATCATATATAAGATCATAATATAAAGATGATCATTACATGCACAAATACAACATGATAAGCACGTGGAATGACAAAAATTCAATATCTAAAGACCACTGCAAAAAAGGAGGAAGTGGAACAAGAAAGAGGAAAAGGAGGAGGAGGAGTTGAAGGCGGAAGTGGAGGTGGAGGTGGAGGTGGAGGTAGAGGTAGAGGTGGAGGTGGAGGTAGAAGTGGAGGTGGAGGTGGCAGACGAGGAGAAGAACAAGAGTAACAAAAACAAAGAGAAAACAGAAAGATGAAGAAGAAAGAACGATACAGAAAGAAAGAAAGAAAATTACATAATCCACTACATTCAGGAGAGAAAAAAAAATCAAAACAGAAATGAAATGACGTCATCCGTTCCCAGAGTAACAGGTCTCACGCCACAAGCAAACGACAATGGCAGAAGCTCTTTTATGCATGACCATTCCATCCCCCATGCATGAGAAAGCGTCCGAACGATCACACTTCACTGGCTAACGAAATATAAGAGACATGATCGGCGATGATAAAAATGTGATGAATATGATGATAGAGGGGAAAAGGGCGAAGAGGGGGAGGAGGTGAAGAAGGGAGTGGTAGGTCGAAACGAGGGTGGGGGAGGTGGAAGAAGAGGCGGTGAAGAGGGTACAAAAAGAAAGGGAGTTTGTGGGTTTGTGTGGATGGGAGGGGGTTGTGAGAGTGTGGGTGGCTGGGGGGGGGGGTGGGGAGGCGGTGGGGGAGGTGGAGGGGGGTGGAGGTGGGATGCGGGAGGAGGAAACGGGGGGGAGGGAGAGGGGAAAAGAGGGTGAGCACAGAGAGTCGGAGCGTGGAAAGATAGGGGGAGGGAGAAGAGGGGGAGGGGGGAGGTGGAGAGGGGTAGAGGGCAGAGGGAGAGGGAGAGGGAGAGGGAGAAGGGAGAAGAGCGGAGAGGGAGAGGTGAGAGGGCAGAGGGAGAGGGAGAGGGAGAGGGAGAGGGAGAGGGAGAGGGAGAGGGAGAGGGAGAGGGAGAGGGAGGAGGGAGAGAGAACGAGAAAGAGACAACACAATAAGCCAATCTATGAATGAGTCAGTCAGACAAACACAAAGAAATAGCATAGTCGACCCGACATGCGTGTATACACCAGCATGTTCCCTCGCCTGCATGACCCACGAAGGCGAAAGGGGGGAGGGGGGGGGGAGTGAACCACGTTCTAAACACGTAGTGAATACCCAATACATCAACGTGAACAAAGTAAGGTAAACGGAGGTCGGAAGAGGCGGCGGGACATCAAGCACTCAAAACAGTCGGAGGAACACAAGGGAGAGCGATAACACTATTCTCTGTCACAAGAGGGACTAACTTCGCTCACGGTTTGTTGTACACAAATTGGCGATATTTAGAGAAAGAGAAAAGAAAGAGAGAGAGAGAGAGAGAGAGAGAGAGAGAGAGAGAGAGAGAGAGAGAGAGAGAGAGAGAGAGAGAGAGAGAGAGAGAGAGAGAGAGAGAGCGGCGAGAGAGGATGAGCGAGAGAGGAAGAGAGGAAGAGATTTGAGAGAGAGAGACGAGAGAGAGGAGGGGGGAGAGGGAGAGGGAGAGGGCGAGGGAGAGGCGAGGGAGAGAGGAGGGAGAGGGAGGAGGAGAGAGGGGAGAGGGAGAGAGGTGGAGAGGGAGAGAGAGGGAGGGAGGGAGGGAGGGAGGGGAGGGAGAGGGGAGAGGGGAGAGGATGGAGAGGGAGAGGAGAGAGGGAAGGGGAGAGGGAGAGGGAGAGGGGAGTGTGAGAAGCGAGGGAGAGAGGGAGAG
>NW_028234405.1:42803092-42805592 GCF_977035675.1 Penaeus japonicus
GCCTCATGTATGATGATAACTATGCCCATGTTTATCTCTTTACTTTTGCTTCATTTACATGCACATATCGGCACATATCGGGACTCAAAGGAACATAAATAAAAAATTGGCAAATAGGCAAATCGAATTTTAAAAAATGCGTAAAATAAACTTCTGGTGTGGCATAAATATGACAAAAATGCGAGAAAAAAATAATAAAAAATAAAACAAGGAGACCAAAAGCACAAACACGAGATTTATTAACAATTTGTAGAATCACAAAAGTCAGTGACCTCTTGTCGCTATCGTCACCCTCCCCTCCCTTCCTCAGCTCTTCCCTCTCCTCCCCCTCCCCTCTCTTCTTCTTTCCCTCACCCTCCCTCTCTCCCGTTCTTTGAAAAGCTTCTTGCCCCTTTTCTCTCTTCCTCTCTTCTCCTCTCCTCTCCTCTCCTCTCCTCTCTTCTCTCTTCTCTCTTCTCTCTTCTCTCTTCTCTCTTCTCTCTTCTCTCTTCTCTCTTCGCTCTTCTCTCTTCTTCTCTCTTCTCTCTTCTCTCTTTCCTCTTCTCTCTTCCACTTCTTCTCTTTCTCTCTTCTCTCTCTCTCTTCTCTTCTCCTCTTCTCTCTTTCTCTCTTCCTCTTCCCTCTTCCCTCTTCCTCTTCCTCTTCCCCCGCTCCCTCTTTCCCTCTTCCATCTTTCCCTCTTCCCTCTTCCCTCTTCCACTCTTCCTCTCTCTCTCCCTCACTCCTCTCTCCTCTCTATCTCTCCTCTCTCCGCTCTCCTCACTCCTCTCTCCTCTCCGCCTCATCTCTGCTCTCTCCTCTCCCCTCTCTCGTCTCCTCTCTCCTCTCTCCTCTTTCCCTCTCCTCTCTCTCGTCTCCTCTCTCCTCTCTCCTCTTTCCCCTCTCCCTTCTCTCCTCTCCCTCTCCTCTCTCCCCTCTCCTCTCTCCCCTCTCCTCTCTCCTCTCTCCTCTCTCCTCTCTCCTCTCTCCCCTCCCCCCCCCCCATCTCCTCTCCTCTCCAATTTCCTCCGCCTGCATGAGCCTCCCCTCCTCTCCTTCCCTGCTTCTCTCCTACCCCCTCTTCCTTCCCCTTCCCCCCACCCGCTCCCCCCTCCCCTCATTCCTTTCCCAGCCTCTGTTGCCACCTTCGACCATCTTCCTCATCTCCTCCATCCCCGTCCCCACCCCCACCCCCGTCCCCACCCCCACCCCCCACCACTCCATCATCCCTCTTCCCTTTAGAGTCTCCGTTGACGCCTATGAAATCGTATACCTGCCTATCCTCCAGACTCCCCACCCCCCACCCCCATTCCCCTCCTATCCCTCCTTTGAACCCCCTCTCTCCCCTCCTTACCTCTCTTCCCTCCACCTCTCTCTCCTTTGACCCCATCTCCCTCCTGACTCTCCCATCTCTCCAATGACCCCCCTCGCCTCCCATTTCTCATCCTCGCTTCCCCTCCCTTCCCTTTCCCTTTCCCTTCTCTTCTCTTCTCTTCTCTTCTCTTCTCTTCTCTTCTCTTCTCTTCTCTTCTCTTCTCTTCTCTTCTCTTCTCTTCTCTTCTCTTCTCTTTCTCTTCTCTTCTAGTCTCTCTTCCTCTCTTCTCTTCTCTTCTCTTCTCTTCTCTTCTCTTCTCTTCTCTTCTCTTCTCTTCTCTTCTCTTCCCTTCCCTTCTCTTCTCTTCTCTTCTCTTCTCTTCTCTTCTCTTCTCTTCTCTTCTCTTCTCTTCTCTTCTCTTCTCTCTTCCCTTCCCTTCCCTTCCCTTCCCTTCCCTTCCCTTCCCTTCTCTTCCCTTCCCTTCCCTTCCCTCCTCCCCTTTCCCTTCCTTCTTCCCTCCCTCCGCCTCCCCTCCCCCTCCCCTCCTCCTCCTTCACCTCACTTTCCCTCCCCCTTTCCCCTTTCCCCCCTTCTCCCTCTCCCAGCCACTGTTGCTACATGCAAGTTCCGCTCCGCCTCTCACACGAGCCGCCGACGCAGCCCGACCATAAACACACAATTCCGCTCGGCACCTCGGCACCTCGGCCCCCCTCGCACTACCTGGCTGAGTCAGCGCAAACACCGGGGATGAGCGTAACCTTGGTCTGCCACTGGACGCGTTATTGATGGTCTGTTTGGCGGATTTGAGGCGAGCCAACACCAACGGAACCAGACACGCGGGCTGGTGTGCGGTAACAGAGCTAATAAAGAAATATATAAATATGTACAAATATATATAAATATATATACATAAATATATATATACATAAATATATATACATAAATATATATATATATATATATATATATATATATATATATATATATATATATATATTTGTGTGTGTGTGTGTGTGTGTGTGTGTGTGTGTGTTGTCGTGTGTGTGTGATGTGTGTGTGTGTGTGTGTGTGTGTGTGTGTGTGTCGGTGGTGTGTGTGGTCTGTGTGGTGTGTGGTGTGTGTGTGTGTGTGTGTGTGTGTGTGTGTGTGTGTGTGTGTGTGTGTGTGGGGGGGATATGCCGCTGCGGTGTGTGTGTTGGGTGTGGG
>NW_028234405.1:42808092-42810592 GCF_977035675.1 Penaeus japonicus
CCCAGTTAATATAAGAAAGAAAAAAAAAAACATGTTCCGGTGAATTTTTTAGACCCCCCCCCCCTCTCCCTCTCTTCCGACCCACCCTCCCACTTCTCCAATCAACACCTCGACCAAGAACCCACGTGTTGCGCAGACCCTCGAGGACGACTTGAGAGAGCCAACACGTGGCTGGAACTTTCCCCCCTCGCCCTTGAGATATTCTAGCATGGTTGACGAAGCTTCTTTATCGCCTCCTATCGCCTCCTATCGTTTCCTATCGCCACCTATCGCCTCCTATCCGCCAGATCGAGGTCGACGTAGCCTCTTCGCCGTGATTATCGAGCAGACTCCTGTTCGCGCCCCCCGGGGAATGAGGGAGAGGGAGAGGGAAGGAGGGGAGAGACGGGTTAGGGAGTGAGTGAGTGAGTGAGTGAGTGAGTGAGTGAGTGAGTGAGTGAGTGAGTGAGTGAGTGAGTGAGGGGGGGGGGAAGGGGGGGAGAAGCGTTAAGGGGAGGGAAAGGAAGGGAGAAGGGAGAGAGGGAGAGAAAAGCGGTAGGGAGGGAGGGAGTGAGGGACGAGAAAGAGAAAGGAGAGAAGAGAAAGAGAAAGGAGGTAGGAGAAGGAGAAGGGAGGGAAGGATGGATCTCCCATCGCACCCACTCACTCCCTCCCTCCCTCCCTCCCTCCCTCATTGAGAACAGGAGTCTGCTTGATTAATCGCTCCATTCGCGAGGCGGGATCAACTCAACTGAGACACGGCGATGGGCGATAAGAAGGAGCTATCGGTCGAACACCCGTCCGTCCACTCAACGCTGAGAGGGGGAGGGAGGGGGAGGGAGGGGGGCTGAGAGGGGGAGGAGGGGATGGGGAGGGGGAGGGAGTGGAAGAAGGGGAAGGGGAGGGGGACTGAGTGGGGAAGGGGAGGGGGAGGGGAGGGAGTGAGGGAAGAGGGGGGAGGGGGAGGGGGGGGAGGGGGAGGGGGAGGGGGGGGGGGGGGGGGGGGGAGGGGAGAGGAGGGAGGAAGGAGGGAGGGAGGTAGAGGGAAGGGGTCCGTGATAATTCATGAGGTGACTGGGAGCAGATTCATAAACGCAAAATCTTTAATAAGAATGACGATAACAATAATGGTATGAACAATAATAATTATCGTTATTATGATCATGGTGATGATCATCATTATAACATTAATGATACTAATAATGATGGTAACGATATTGATAATAGTTTTAATAATAAGAATAACAATAAACAATAACAATAATAACAACAGCAATAATAATAATAATAATAATAATAATAATAATAATAATAATAATAATAATAATAATGATAATAATAATAACAATAATGACGATAATAATAACAATAATGATGATAATAATAATCATTATTATAATAATAATTAGAAAATAAAGAAGAATGATGACAATAATAGCGATGATGATAATATAATAGTAATAATAATAATAATTAAATAATAATAATTATCAGATAATAATAATGACAATAATAATAATAATAATAATAACAACAACAACAACAATAATAATAATAATAATGTTAATGATAACGATGATAATAATAATAATAATAATAATAATAATAATAATAATAATAATAATAATAGTAACAATAATAAAATCCTAATCATTATCATCATCATGATCGCTATTACTAACACCAAACAAAAACAACAATGATACTGATAACAACAAAAATGATAATAATACCAACGACAACAATAAAAAAAGAATATCCCCGACAATATCAATAATATCAATACAAATAACAACAAATAACACAAACAATAATGATAACAATCAAAACAGTAATAACGATACCAATAACAATAATAACAAACAAACAGTCCACGTAATCACAAAACCCAAAATTCTGACCTCAAACAACAGTCATACCACCATAAACCTGAAACTTACTCACAAAAAGAATTTACAAAAGATCTATCAAAAACACCCTAACTTATGTATCCGTATATCATCAAACCTAACCTAATATTTTCTTTTTGTTTGACAAAACAAACAAACAACCTAACATAAAACCATCTACATATCAACCACAAAACAACTACAACCAACATAAAAAAAAAAAATAAAAACACCAAACCATCTAAACCAACCTCTAAACTATAAAAACACACCTAAAAAAAAAACTAATCTACCACCACCATAAACAAACAAACAAAAAACAAACCACAACCAACCAAACAACCACAACCACCAAATACACCACCACAAACCAAACAACAACCACAAAACACACAATACAACCCAACCAACAAAACACACACCCACCAAAAAACCAACAACCACCAAACCATCACCAAACAACCACCCAACCAACCCCCCCACACCCAACCCCACCAACCCCACCAACACCACAACCCACCAAACAACCAACACAACTAATCCAACAAACTTCCATACCAACCAACCCACCAACACACCCACCACCCACCCACTCCCAACAACCACCCCACCAAAACCCGTATAAAAAACCC
>NW_028234405.1:42843092-42847065 GCF_977035675.1 Penaeus japonicus
ATACCGAATTGCAATTGACGGATACACATATGTACACTCATTTTCCCACATGCAATGTATATCTGTGTACATGTGTGTATTCGTTCATTGGACATATGTACAGGCACATACGAACATGGAATGGACCTATACACATATGTACACGCACATACACACATCCCCCCCAATGGAACGATACATATATATACACAATATACACAGATGCAATTGACTATACACATATGTACATGCATATGCACTCATGTATACACATATACACACACATATACACATCGTACAACGCATATACGCACATGCAATGGACATAGTAAGCATATGTACACGCATATACCCATCATGCAATACGTATACACAGAGTTTCATGATAACACGAATAAACGTAATGCACATATGTACAGGAATAACCGTACAGGCCAATGGAAGTATACACTTATTACACGCATATAAACACATCCAATGGACTTATACACATACGTACATGCATACACATATGTACATGCATATACACAAATGCATGGGCCGTATACACATATGTACACGCATATACGCACATGTAATAGACGTACACACATATATACACGCATATACCAGCATGCAATGGACGTATACAACTATGTTACAACGCATATACGCACATGTAATGGACGTTAACACACATATTACAAAAACAGCATATTACGCAACAATCATGGAATTGGACTATAGACCCAGTAAAAGCATACACACCAACCTGCAATTAACTAAAACTCATATTACTTGCATATACGCTACATACAATGGATTTTACACATAATACACCATATACCACATGCAAAGGACATATACACATAGACCCTAAACGCACATTGGAAATACTATACACATAGTAAACGCCTATACACACATCAATGTACGTAACACACATATGTCCATGCATATACGCACAGGAATGGACGTACACACATATGTACATCATTTGTTATACGTCCCATTGCATATGTGTCTATGCGTGTAATTATTGTATACGTCTTTTATACACACACAACACACACACACACACACACACACACACTATATATATTATATATATATAGATATATATATATATATATATAATATATATATATATATATATTATATATATACAATATATATATATAGACATATATATACATATATAAACATATTCATATATATTCATATATATACATATATACATATATATATATATATATATGTATATATGTATACATATATACACATGCATATACATATATATACATATATATACATATATACAAACATATATACATATATACACATTTATATACACATATATAGATTTATATTCGTATATACTCATATATAAACACATATATATACACATATATGTATAGAAATATACACACACACATATATACATATATATGTACCTATATATATATACATATATACACATATATATACATGTATATTCACATATATATTCATATACACATATATTAATATATATATACATATATCTATACATATATTCACATATTTATACATAAATACACATATATATGCACATATACACGTATAGTTTTTCCTACATATATATACATATACACATATATATACATATATTCACATATATACATATATATACACATATATACACCTATATATAAACATATATATAAATAATACACATATATGCACATACATATACATATATACACATATATATGCACATACATACACATTTATATACATATATGCACATATATATACATATATAAACACATATATATACATATATACACATATATACAAATATTTATATAAACATATATATACATATATACACATATAAACACATATATGAACACATCAATACAAATATATATACAAATATATGCACATATACATATACAAATATATGCACACACACATATATATATATATATATATATATATATATATACAAATATATGCACATATACATATACAAATATATGCACACACACATATATATATATACAATAATATACACATATAAACACACATATATACATTCATATACATATACACCATGTATTCTCATGTATATACACACATATATATACATATATATACTTATATGCACATATATATGCATGTCTATACATATACACATATATACACACACATATATATATATATATATATATATATATATATATATATATATAAATATGTATATATGCATTTATATAAACATATATATACACATATATTTACATATATACATATATATACATATATATACATATGTACACATATTTATACACACATATATACACATATATATACGCATATATACACATATATACATATATACACGTATATACACATATATACATATAAATATAGACATGTATACACATGTATACACATATATACACATATATATACATATTAAAACATTTTTACACACATATATATACATATATATGCACATATATACACATATATACATATATATACATATATACACATATATACACATATATATATAAATATATATATATTTATACACATATATACATATATATACATACATATACATATATGCACATATATATACATATAAATGCATATATATATATGCGCCCGTGTAATAGTCATATGCACATATATACACGCATATACTCACATGCAAAGGACGTATACACATATGCACACACATATACACACATGCAACGGACGTACACGCATATACACACATGCAACGGACGTATACACATATGTACACGCATATACACACATGCAACGGAGGTTTTCACATATGTACATGCATATACACACATGCAACGGACGTATACACATATGTACACGCAAATACACACATGCAACGGAGGTTTTCACATATGTACATGCATATACACACATGCAACGGAGGTTTTCACATATGTGCATGCATATACACACATGCAACAGAAGTATACACAAATGTACACGCATATACACACATGCAACGGACGTATACACATATGCACACGCATATACACACATGCAACGGACGTATACACATATGTACACGCATATACACACATGCAACGGAGGTTTTCACATATGTGCATGCATATACACACATGCAACAGAAGTATACACAAATGTACACGCATATACAGACATGCAACGGAGGTTTTCGCATATGTACACGCATATACGCACATGCAACGGACGTATACACATATGTACACGCATATACACACATGCAACGGAGGTTTTCACATATGTACACGCATATACACAGATGCAACGGACGTATACAAACATGTACACGCATATACACACATGTAACGGACGTAAACGCATATACGCACATGCAATCGACGTATACACATATGTACACGCATATACGCACATGCAATGGACGTATACACATATGTACACGCATATACGCACATGCAATGGACGGATACACATATGTAAACGGATATGTGCATACGTCCATTGCATGTGGTTATATGCGTGTACATATGTGTATATGTCCATTGCATGTGCGTATATGCGTCTACGTATGTGTATGTGTGTATATGTGTATACATGAGTGTATATGCATGTACATGTGTATACGTCCATTGCATGTGTGTATATGCGTGTACATATGTGTATACACCCCTTGCATGTGGGTATATGCGTGTACATATGTGTGTACGTCCATTGCATGTGCGTATATGCGTGTACATATATGTAGAGTCTATTGCATGTGCGTATATACGTGTACGTATTTATATACGTGTACATATGTGGATACATACATTGCATGTGTGTATATGTGTGTACATATGTGTATAAGTCCATTGCATGTGCTTATATGCGTGCACATATGTGTGTACGTCCATTGCATGTGGGTATATGCGTGTACATATATGTATATGTCCATTGCATGTGCGTATATGCGTGTACGTATGTGTATATGTGTGTGTATATGTGTATACGTCCATTGCATGTGGGTATATGT
>NW_028234405.1:42847165-42849665 GCF_977035675.1 Penaeus japonicus
AGGGGAGAGGAGGAGGAGAGACCTGGAATGTGTCGAAGGGAGAGGACATGGGGAATGTGGCGAAGGGGAGAGACATGAGAATGTGGCGAAGGGGAGACCTGGGAATGTGGCGAAGGGGAGAGACATGGGAATGTGGCGGAGGGGAGGAGACATGGGAATGTGGCCGAGGGGAGAGAAGAGACTGGTAATGTGGCGGAGGGGAGAGACCTGGGAATGTGGCGAAGGGGCGAGAGGAGTCACGGGGTGGAGGAGAAGAGAGAGACTGGAATGTGGCGAAGGGGAGAGACCTGGAATTTGGCGAGGAGAGAGACCTGAGGAATGTGGCGAAGGGGAGAAAATGAATCCCTGCGGAATGTGGCGGAGGGGAGAGGCCTGGGAGGGGGGCGAAGGGGAGAGGAGACACGGGGCTGTGTGGAGAAGAGAGGAGACCTGGGAATGTGGCGAAGGGGAGAGACCTGGGAATGTGGCGAAGGGGAGAGACCTGGGAATGTGGCGAAGGGGAGAGGGGAGAGACATGGGAAATGTGGCCGAAGGGGAGCGACATGGGAAATGTGGCGAAGGGGAGAGAGGAATGTGGCTTTTATGAAGGGGCTTGTGAGGAATGGTGGAGAAGGGAGAGAGACCTGGGAATGTGGCGAAGGGGGAGAAGACATGGTAATATTGTGGTCGAAGGATAGAAAGGCCATATTTCGGGGCGAGAATGTGGCTAGGTAGTAGACCTGGAAGGTGGCGAAGGGAACCCTGGAATGTGGCGAAGGAGAGACCTGGGACTTTGGCGAAGGGTGAGAGAACCTGGGAATGTGGTCGAAGGGGGAGAGACATGGGATGTGGCGAAGGGGAGAGTATCCACTTTTATATTTATAATCTATTCTACAATTTCCATCCCCCCCCCCCCCAAAAACCCCCCCCCCCCCCCCCCAACCCCCCCCCCCCCCCCCCCCAAAATATAATATATCCCACACATTTTTTTTCCCCCCCCCCCCCACCCCCCCCCCTTTTTTTTTTCCCCCCCATGGGAATGTGGCGAAGGGGAGAGAAATGAGAATGTGGTGAAGGGGAGAGACATGGTGAATGTGGCGAAGGGGTAGACCTGTACAAGTGGCGAAGGGGAGAGACCTGGGAATGTGGCGAAGGGGAGAGGAGATGTGTAGAAAGAGAGGAGACCTGGAATGTGGCGACGGGGAGGAGACCTGGGAATGAGGCGAAAGGACCTGGGAATGATGGTGGCGAAGGGGAGGAGAGACCTGGGAATGTGTGGCGAAGGGGAGAGGACAACACGGGCTGTGTGAGAAAGAGGAGGAACCCTGGGATGTGCAAGGGGAGAGACCTGGGAATGTGGCGAAGGGGAGAGGAGACACGGGGCTGTGTGGAGAAGAGAGGAGACCTGGGAATGTGGCGAAGGGGAGAGACCTGGGAATGTGGCGAAGGGGAGAGACCTGGGAATGTGGCGAAGGGGAGAGACCTGGGAATGTGGCGAAGGGGAGAGACCTGGGAATGTGGCGAAGGGGAGAGACATGGGAATGTGGCGAAGGGGAGAGACATGAGAATGTGGCGAAGGGGAGAGACCTGGGAATGTGGCGAAGGGGAGAGACATGGGAATGTGGCGAAGGGGAGAGGAGACACGGGGATGTGAGGAGAAGAGAGGAGACCTGGGAATGTGGCGAAGGGGAGAGACTTCTGGGAAATGTGGCGGAAGGGGACGAGACATGGGAATGTTGGCGAAGGGGAGAAGACCTGGGAATGTGGCAGGACAGGGGAGAGACGATGGGAAAGTGGCGAAGGGGGGAGACATGGGAATGTGGCGAAGGGGAGAGACCTGGGAATGTGGCGAAGGGGAGAGACCTGGGAATGTGGCGAAGGGGAGACCTGGGAATGTGGCGAAGGGGAGAGACCTGGGAATGTGGCGAAGGGGAGAGACCTGGGAATGTGGCGAAGGGGAGAGACCTGGGAATGTGGCGAAGGGGAGAGACATGGGAATGTGGCGAAGGGGAGAGAACTGGGAATGTGGCGAAGGGGAGAACATGGGATATGGTGGTCGCCGAGGGATCGACAAGCGATCTGTTGCGGCAGGCGGAGCTACCAGTTTGATGTGGCGAGGAGCGACATGGGAATTGTGGCGAAGGGGAGAGGAGACATGGGAATGTGAGGGAGACGGGAGATCTGGAATGAGAGCAGGAGAGACATGGGAATGTGGCGAAGGGGAGAGACATGGGAATGTGGCGAAGGGGAGAGACCTGGGAATGTGGCGAAGGGGAGAGACCTGGGAATGTGGCGAAGGGGAGAGGAGACACGGGGCTGTGTGGAGAAGAGAGGAGACCTGGCATATGCGAAGGGAGAGTACAATGGGATGTGGCGAAGGGGAGAGACCTGGAATGTGGCGCAAGGGTGAAGAGAGGAGACACGGGGCTGTGTGGAGAAGAGAGGAGACCTGGGAATGTGGCGAAGGGGAGAGACCTGGGAATGTGGCGAAGGGGAGAGACCTGGGAATGTGGCGAAGGGG
>NW_028234405.1:42864665-42867165 GCF_977035675.1 Penaeus japonicus
ATATATTTTTATTCAGAAACACATTCGACAGGTTGTAACTAGTTCTACTAATATTTTTATAGTAGGTGACGTAATGCGTGTTCAATACGTTCTGTACAGAGCCGTCACTCAAGATTTTCGAACATTATAGTATATATATGTATATACGTATATATATATATATATATATATATATATATATATATATATATATATATATATATATGATTAATGTGCAAGGTTATTGTTGTTTTTCTCTTCATGCAAATACTTGTCATTTTACTCAGGATTGTATACGAAAACGTTTTCCAAAATACAACGCAATTTAAGGAGAGAAAACATCAATGTAATTTAGTAAATATTTATAAATACACATATCAAAGAAAAAAACAATAAAAAAATACCAAAACAAAAACGAACATAACAAGACATATATCATATATCATCCAGAGTAAAAGGTGTCGCCAGCTGACTGACAGTTTGTTTACTGGCCTTGGCGGACGTGAATGACTGCGGTTGACTGGCTCGCTCAAGGCCCTTCGGTCGCTACTGTCATCTTCGGGAACTGCAATTCATGTTAGAAAAGTTCCACAGGACAAGTTGGTAAATTCGGTTGTTGGTTTTCTAAGTTGGAATTGAGTGATTGAGCACTGGAAATGGTTACTATCGAAATTATTATTTACCTGGACAATATTCGTAGATTTTGTCATGCACACGAAAACGATTTTGTGTCAAGGACCTAAGTAGATCTCTTTTTTTTTTTATCTAACGAGTATGGGTTTTTCTTGGAGAGGAGGAATCACGTGAGTATAAACTTTACACGGGTGTCGGAAACAAAAAAGATATCACAGGATGATATTGCTCTGTCTTTATTGATATACATATTACTCAGATCCTTGGTAATTGTCAGGGCCTTTTTCAGCATAATAGTTATGGTATAGATAAATTCCCCACAAGGCTGTGCAAATGATAATGCCTTGAAAAGGTTGTCAGTACTATATACTACAATATATCAGTTTAGGTACTGTAATTAAAATTTATATTGTCCAGATTTTTGAGGTTCATTTAGTTAGGATATATTTTTTATTCCTTTTTTCACAGAATGGGCAGGCTCTAGTAAATTATTTGTATTGATATATGTTATTGTACATTGTAACTAGAAGCAGGCATACTACTTTTTAATGTTATTAAATCACCAAATTTGGCTTTCCAATTTGCTCAGGTGTTCTGTATTTATAGTTATGTTTTCTGGATGTTGTGTTATGGTTCATTTAATGAGTTCCCAGTCTCTTATTTGTACTACCTGTACAGTAACTAGTGTGGTAAAAAGTGTGATCATTTTGATGAAGTTTGTCCCTTTTTCAATTAACTCCCTTCCCTTCAACAGAAAAACCTAAAAAGGCCCTCACTATTGTCTGGAATAGTACCATATGAATAAAGAAAGAGACAAAGGTAATATTCTTTAAAAACACATAAAACAATACTGTTAGATCTAAAAATCAATCTGCATAAGGTTAAGGGAAATAAGTTATTGCATATCAAAGCCTTTGAATCGATACTTTCACTCCTAAATCCAGTGGTGCTATGGCCTCCATGCTCTATGCCCTGCAAAGGTAAAAAAAAAAAAAAATCTGAGGTACATTTATTCTTACAGGATAGAGCTTGTTGACCTTTTAGGTGCTCTAACATAAATAGGAAACCAACCCAAGCTCTATCTTGTAGAATATATGGTGGTTTGTTGGCCTTTTGCCGGAGGAGTACAGAGACCACTATGTCACTTTATGTTGTCTGGCTCCACATATTTACTTGGTGCATTATTTTCCTTACTTTTTACATGACAGATAGGAATAGATATACTATAGATATTTTTTTCCGTAAATGGTAGTCTCTAGTTATGTTACTTCCCATAATTTGTTTTTTAATTGTTTTTGTATGTTCTGTTTAAACAAATAGATATGATATGATTATTTTATCTTTTTCAGCATCATTTTAGAATATTTAACTTGTTTGTAACATGTGAACATTGATATTTTGAACAATATAAGAGCTGTATCATTTCCAAGGCCCTTTTCTGTTTCACAGTCCTGTGGGGAATTTATGATGAAGCAAGTATGCTAATACAAAGCCTGATGATGTTACTAATGATACCAAATACTTGTGCTTGTGTGAGTTTCACATATGAATCACTAATATAGGGTAACCCCCATTCAGTGGCCAATTGTCACCTGAACTGTAGGTGTGCATTTACATAAAGAACCCAAATGAAATTGTTACTAACACAAATAGTGTCTTTTATATTGCTAATAGCTGTTCATACATTAACCATTGATGCTGGGTACAATCACTGTCCCCTGTGGTTTTGTTTTGTTATATGTATTTTTCTATACATAGATGGTTCCATGTAGTCAGGGAATGGGATTACCTTACCTCCTATTAATGTTATTATTATTATTATTATTATTATTATTGTCATATATTCTTTTGATTAGATTTTTATAAGATCAAACACCGGGTCGCTCCC